>NC_073391.1:12337617-12502617 GCF_028641065.1 Leucoraja erinaceus | reverse complement strand
AATGGAAGAGCTAGGTATTAGCTCAGAGACCTCGGTGCTTGCTGCTAGCCATTAGTTTCCTCTCCAGCTGCACCAGGTTCCGGACTATGAAACTGACATGGTTGGTCATTCATCAGTTTCACAGTCCGCACTCGCACATTCCAACTACAATATAAATTGAATATCTCATCGCACAAGATATCAACACCACACGGAGCTAAAATATAGATATCAGCAGAAACAAATCTCACAATACATAGAAGTTAGGTGACGAAACATTGTATACATTTATACGGGTTTCAAAAAGCCAGCATTTTATGTTGTTAAACGACTGGACTAAAAGTGATGTGAAACTTCCTTTAGCCAAGCTGTCAAACAGGAAATCTTTTAAAGTTGGCTAGAGAATTAGCTGGAATTACCTGTGGAAACATATTGTAAGAGGTCAGTAGAAGGGTCACTAAGTCGGAATGCAGTGTGAGAGTTTTACATCCATAATTGCTCTTTTTTTTTAATGCTGTCTATTTCCTTGAGTATTCCTGCACGCAAAGTTGTAATGTAATCAAAATAGCAGTTTGCTAAACTTAGCAGAGGATAGAAATATTTCAGCAAAACATATTTACAGCAGTGGTGAAACAACCAGGATTTGCAACCAGTATATTGTTGCATTTGTGCTGAGAATATTATTTTTTAAATACCTGAATTTTTTCCACATACCCTCTATTAGAATCTACCACTGGTCATATTAAAGTCTGATTTAAAAAAAAAGAAGAATAGTTTGATAACAATTTAAAACCAAACATTATTAATCATTTAATAGAATTGTACAATCAATACAAGCTGATAACCTTATAGGAAAATCTCATTCTAATGTGTTGAAAATATCATACTAACATAACAATTTCACAATACACATGTTCCTTATTCCCTCTTCACTCTCTTTTCCCGAATTTATTTAATTTTATTTTTAATCAAGTCACAATAGTTGAGAATTTATTTCCAGTTCCGGGGTGTCCTAAATTTTAAATGACTGATCTCTTACTTTTTATTCCTTCCTCCATCCTTCATTACTGTGTGTCCTTTTGTCAGTTAATATTAGAGTGCAATTTGTGTCGATTTTGCTGGTGCAGTGTAAATTGATTGTTGTGCCAGTAAAAAAAAATGTAAAGGGATAAAAAGATTCTTTATGGACAGATTATATTCAGGTGAATTAAGTATACTTGTAGAATTGATGCAGATTACATGTATTAGTACACTTAACACTGCACATTAATTTTAATCCTACACTTTGAGGTTTGTAACAGAATCAAACCAGAACAGTGTATGGATTTAAGTGAGGAATTGAAGAATCTTTTGTTAGCTTGTGAAGAATGAAGGTGCAGGAGACTCCACTGATGTTCCCCAGGGTTTTGTGTCCAGAATATCATCAGGCAGCTTTTGACAAGCCGCTGAGGAATCTTAGGCTAAGATAGAATGGATCTGCCTCGATATTTCTACCAATCCAGAGGTGAACTGAGACAGTCAAACCACTTTGTTCCCTAAATTATTCAAGCTGGCTACATATCTTGTGGAACTCATGAAGCTCGAGAAACTGTACAATAAAAAACAGCGCGGGTCTTCGGCTGAAGAAGTCATGTCTCAGTGCAGCAGAAGGAGGAAAATCAGGTCTGTTGGTTTGAAACAGGAAGGATGCAGAGTTGAGATAAAATTTGTTCAGTTTGCATCGCCTAGTTTCAGCCATATTTTCAAGATTTTTTATTTTCCTGACAGTGAATCTGCACGTTTGGTAATGTCCCAGATGAGCAAATGAACAAAGATGTTGTTATCATCAACAAAGCTGCTGATGGTGAAAAACTGAAATAAAAACAGACAATTCTGGAGACTCTCAGCTGGTCAGGCAGCCAGTGTGGAGTGGAAGGAGCATTGGAGTTAACATTTTACATTATTTAAGTAATGCCTTTCGTAACCTCATCCCATCAAGTCAATGTGTTGTTTATAATGAATTAACACTGCTGTGATGCATGAGATATAAAGGGTAACTTGTGTACAAGTAGTTTCCAACAAGAGCAATGTTTTAATAAATATATAGTTTGCTTTATAGATGTTGGGTAGGAATGTATTTGCTGAGATACAAGGTTGGTAGGTGTGGAAGTGAACATTATTCTGCTCTGCCTTGAGTTACAGGGATAGATACATAGATAGACAGACAGACAGACAGACAGATAGATAGATAGATAGATAGATAGATAGACAGATAGATAGATAGACAGATAGATAGATAGATAGATAGATAGATAGATAGACAGACAGACAGACAGACAGACAGACAGACAGACAGACATCACCAGAAATACTCCATCATCACTGCATTCACAAACTGATGAAGAAGGTGGAAAGATATCTTACAATCTGAATTCCTCTATTTTGTCTGATATCACAAAGAAAATATATTACATCGGGAGGAACAATATCTATTAATATTCCCCCCCACATTTGAAATTTGCACTGGAAAATGGAAAATACTAGACATTCTGTGTCAGGTAGCATCAATGTGAAGATTGAGGAGCATAATTTTGGTCTCCATTGTTTTCCTGTAATTTTGACAACATCCTCTTTTCCAGTTCTGTTAAGAAAATGTTGTTCTTCTCACTGGCCCTGTAACCTCTCATGTAAAGAGCATTGGAAATAATCGGGAGTGTAGAGATTAGCGAGATGCTTCCAAATATATTACGTATCACCACAACCTTTCCACAAATGTTAACACACACTCTGTCACAAAATAATCTGCCTCATTGGTGACCCTCGGACTATCTTTGATCAGACTTTACCGGCTTTGCCTTCCACTAAATGCTATTCCCTTATCGCGTTTCTATACACAGTAAATGGCTCAATTGCAATCACATATTGTCTTTCTGCTGACTGGATAGCATGCAATGTAATAAAGCAATGGACAATGCTTTGAGCTGTTGTGGCAAAAATAATTTGTAAAATTGGTAATTACATTTCCATTTAAAACATTAAGGGGCCTGTCCCACAGGCGATTTTTTTCAGCGACTGTTGGCGATTATCACAGTTGTAGCAGGACCCCTACGGCAATGTCTACAACAAGCTATGACAACCTCCCACCGAGTTGACATCAAGCTACGGTAAGCTACCAACAACCGGCGACCCATTAGGACGTCCACCCATGACCACGCCTACAACAACCTACGACCACATAGGCGACAACCTATGATAATCAAAGTCAACCTACGTCCACCCGTGACAAGCTACGACAAGCAACGACCCTGTCGGAGACAACTGAAGACAACTGAAGACAATTCAGTCACCGGTACCTGTTGACGTAGGTTGATGTAGGTTGATGTAGATAGTCGCCAATGGAATTCACCGAAGTCAGCACCCGGCGACATCCAATGTCACCTGGCGACAACCCACATCATCCTGGCGACAACCTACGACAGCACCTACGACAGAAGAAGACAAGCTACATCAAGCCCACAGTCGCCAAAAAGTTTTGAACATTTCAAAATCCAGCGACAACCAGAAAAACGTTGCGACTCTTTGGGTGACTGAAGAAGACAACTCACGACCATACAGGCGTCAACCCGTGACCATGTGCCGACAGCCTAGTCGCCTGTAGTCGCTGAAAAAATCGCCTAAGTGGGACAGGGGCTGAACTAACATCCAGAAAACCAGTTTCACTCTAATGTTGTATAGTTCTGCCTCAACTTGTATTTCGCTTTAATAACCTAACGCACTTGCTGCGCAGTTTCATTCTTTGACTTAACATCACCACATTTATTTTTCCCTTTTTTTCTTCAGATTTCTGGAAGATGAAAAGCAAATGCTCAATTATCAGCAAGAACCGGTATATTTGTTTTGCTCAAGCATACTCTGAAGGTGATAGTAAATACTGGAAACATCATCAACAATAACATGAAGGGAAGATAGACGCAAAAAGCTGGAGTCATTCAGCAGGTCAGACAGCATTTCAGGAGAAAAAATAATCTCTTCAGAAGAAGGATCTCAACCCGAAATGTCGCCTATTCCTTTTCTCCAGAGATACTGTCAGACCTGTTGAGTTACTCCAGCATATTGTGTCTATCTTCGGTTTAAACCAGCATCTGCAGTTCATTCCTACCAATAACACAAAGTGTCCACAATGATGTCTGTCTATTTCCATCCACAGATGCAGTCTGACCTCCCTGAGTTCGTCCAGCAGTTTGTTTTTTACTTAAGATTCGGTCTCTCGTGTCTGTACAACATGGATCAGGCCACCTGCCATAGTTGGTCTTTCAAAAAAACTCAAAGGATCTTTCCCATCCTCCATCCAAGAAACAATTTAACTGCCGTACTCAAAGATGAACCTGATAATTTTAACCCGTCCAATGGGCTAAGAGTCGGCTCCGACCAAGGTAGCCGGTTCAAACTGAGTGCATACTGTCGTTGTGTCCTTGGGCATTTCAACTGCCGTGGATCACTGTCAACACCGCGACGATGAACCTTTCAAGGGAGATAAAAATCATTTCGTTGTCTCTGTACTGTACACTGACAATGACACATTTTTCATTTTTGTTCATTTCAATGCACAGATTGTTGAAATACATATGGTTAAACAGGTTATTCAGCTTTCCCCTCTGCTTGCAATGAAAGTCTCTAAAAAATGTGTTGGAATGTTCCAATTTATTTATTCTCCCACAAGGACCTGTAGTTTAGTTTCTTTCAGAGGCAAGGCTATTTTATGTTGTGTCTCTTTTCGCATTTGAACGGAAATAAAAGTTTCCCTCACTATCTCACGTCTTACCCCACCTCCCAACATATTCAACACCAAACACAGATGAAAGGTCATTGACCTGAAATGTTAACTCAATTTCTCTCTCCACAAATACAGCTGAGTATTTCCAACTATATTTTCTTCACCGCTGGAGAGAAGGAATGGGTGACGTTTTGGTTCGAGACCTTGACCCGAAACGTCATCCATTCCTTCTCTCCAAAGATGCTGCCTGTCCCGCTGAGTTACTCTAGCTTTTTGTTTCTATCTTCGGTTTAAACCAGCATCTGCAGTTCCTTCTTACGCAATATTTTCTTCACACCGGATTGTCAATTCTCCTCAACTTGTTACAATATCAAAGGATTGTAATCAAAGGATTAGTCAGACAGGACCAGTTTTGGTGCTAACACTACACATGGTGGCTATGGTACACACATATAATCCCAATTCCTGGCTAGAGCTTGATCTATATTAATGGCCAGAAACCCAGAGCAATACACTTCTCATGGCAAAGTAAGGCACAAGACCTTTGGAGCTCACAAGTTCAAATGAAAGTCTATAAATGTATCTAATGTTCAAAGCTTCATTTTGGCAATCGTACATTCTGGGACGGAATTTTCTGTTGCTTTTGATTAATGCAAAACCAGTTCTTTTCCGAAAGTACCTCAGCCAAATAATATTTGGATTCCATCAAAGTGTACATGTAAGATGATATAGGTATTAACAAATTACTCAGAATGAGTATATATGGTTTCTTTGCAAAACATTAAATTTTTCTTCAATGCATGTCTGTAATCCTGCAATATTTACTATGACAATGAAAATATTGATGTATGGCACTGTCAAAAAGATATCCTTTATGTCAGTTTTTTGTTTCGGGAGCTGGAGTGCTATAAATACTGTATATACTCCAGCTACAGCACATTCCCATAATTATTGAAAACATCACCAACTAATTACAGAAAATAGCAATTGTCCAAAGTGGCCCCTAATAATCTACTTAATAGACTAGCTGTATCTGTTGTATTTCAAAGGGGGCATCGAGTCATTCACAATCTTTAGAGCTAAGCTTTATTCGGGATAATTATTGTTTCGTGAAATAATGACGAAGTTGAAAGGAAATTGTGAGATTTCCATAATTATCAATTTTTAAATTAATCATCCAGCATTATACTGAGGTTCTGAAGCCCAAAATCATTGGCTGCTATCGATACAAAACAGAACACTGCATCACTGCAAGCAAAAGGTACTTCTACTGAATGAAATAAGAGGGCTTAAATCACATGGGATGTTTGCAATATCAAATTGTCCAGATCACTCTTCCTTATGACAAATAATGCAGATATCACTGATTGTGGTGCTTCTACTGTGTTTTATTGGACAGTAAGTTATATCTAAAATCCAAAACACTGCAAATGCTCAAAATCTGAACTAAGACTGGAAAATGATGGAAACTCTCAGCAGGGCAGACAACATCTCTGGAAAGAGAAACAGAGGAAACATTTCGGGTCTATGACCCAAGGGTCTTCATCCTGAATCATTACTGTTTCCTTGTCAATTGTCTCTAGATGACCTATTCAGTAATTTCCCTCATTTACTGTAGTGCAGTCCTTATGCCTTTTCCACAAGCACACTTCTTCAGTCAGGGAGATAAGGTGTTCAGAGTTACTGATGTTTCAGAAGTTCTGCTAATCCACTTCTATTTAACCCATTTAATACATGGAACTCTTGTAATTTGTATCCTTCTCTACTTCACCTTATTATGATAAAATACCGCTCTGAGCAATTGCAGTGAGATTTTGTAAAGCTAGATTTTACCCATTTTGATGGGGCGGCATGGTGGCGCAGCGGTAGAGTTACTACCTTACAGCGCTTGCAGCGCCAGAGACCTGGGTTTGATCCCGACTATGGGTTTTGTTTGCACGGAGCTTGTATTTTCTGCCCGTGAACCGCATGGCTTTGCACCAAGATCTTCGCTTTCCTCCCACCCTTCAAAGACGTACAGGTTTGCAGGGTAATTGGCTTGGTATGAAATGTAAATTGTCCCTAGTGTGTGTAGAATAGTGTTAATGTGCGGGGATCGCTGGTTGGTCCGTACTTGGTGGGCTAAATGGCCTGTTTCTGCGCTGAATCTTTAAACTACCCAGGCACATATAAATTATATATCCAGGTTTTTAAAATACTGCAGTCCACATCGCTCAGCTGGTTGCACTCACCATTTTATTATTTGCCACTTAGTTCCAGACCTTCCAATTTACCTGTACATGGAATCAGACTGCCAGCAGGAAGAGGAGGTAGCTTCTGAAGAGTAGAGTTGTTGGCTGCTCCTCACCAAAATGTCCATTCAAAAAGTCTGGGATTTAGGACCATCATAAACATGTACTGCTGCTGCCTTCCTCTCTTCCATGTTTTTTCCCCATGGCTAGGAAGCCTTAGAGTCAGACCATGTGATAGCCAGCAGTGTATCCCAAGCTTTCTATAGTTGGTAGATATTACAGAACGCCACTTGTACAGTGACTGCAATAGCAAAATAATGATGTTGTTTTTATTAGACACTGGTTATATTAACAGCGGTGACACCTTTTAAGAGCACTTGTGGTTACAAATTCTGTCCAGGGGCATTGGTGTTCACAGTGCTATCTTTACTGCTCCAATTAAATGGGGCACGAATGAATGTTAGATTCATTTGAACACACAGAAATTAGTGTGGGCCTGTCCCACTAACTCGACTTTTCAGCAACTGTCTTCGACCTTCAAGCTCGAAGGCACTCGCCTGAAAAACCTCGATCTGGATCGACCATAAGCGATGAAACCGCGAGCTGGATCGACCATCAACACACACACACACGCACACATCGCAAAGACGGGGGCCAGGGAAAGTGGGGGAGCGCTGTCTGAAATTCACACCCATGATGAGCAGAAACGTAAAAGATGGCTGGCACAATATACGGTAAGTCCTTTATAGAGCGCGGCGGTGGGGGGGAAGAGAAAAGGGGAGAGAAGGGAGAGAGAAGGGGGGGGGGAGAGGAAGAAGGGGGAGAGAGAAGAGAAGGGAGGGGAAGAAGGGGGGGGGGGGGGGGAGAAGGAGTGGAGAAGGAGTGGAGACACTTATAAGAAGCCAGACAACTTATAATAAAGTTTAGCGAGCATTTAACATTACCGGTCGGTTTTCCTTGGTCTGAAAACTCCAATGAGCCAATTAAAGTGCCCGGTCAGCAAAGGAGATTGCCTACGGCTACCTCGACTGCCTATAGTGATCCCACTCCACTGCACCACGAGTTCAAAAGAACCATGCCGACCAATAATTTTTACTCACGGAAAATGTTTCAGCATGCTGAAAAATTTTCCTCAGCCAAACTCAGGCCGCGAGTATGCGGGAACTTCCCTCGAGCATGAATGAGACTTCCAGTGACCTCCTAGGACCACGTGTCGACCATGCTGTGAGTTTGAGTCGAGCACAAACTCTTCTAAACTCGCAAATTATGTCACCGCAGTGGGACAGCCCCTTAAGTCCTCCAACAAGCCACAAAAATGCACATGCTGTCTTTGGCAATACAAATAATAATGAATCTACGAACAGTTTCACAACTCCTCATATTTTACACATTTTAAGATGCAATTATTACTTGAAAATGTAATCCAGCAATAACAATAAAGCAAGATTTCAAGTAAGTAATATTAAAGACAATATTTGGAGACATTGTGCTGGTTTTCTGTGTGGTCCCTGCTATTGGTACCTGCACGCCCATTGACTTTCTCATTGGCAATTTCCAATCTTGCTTTTTGCTCCCTTATTGATTTTTTTCCTGCTCTCCAGTGTTCATTCTTTTGCTGTTTTATGAATGTGATATTTGATCCAAACTGCCACAAAAATATGAAGGATGATGAGGTGTGATGACATGCACTCTGACCATAGTTCTCTGGTGATGGAGGAAGGGAATATGTAGGATGTCAGGTGGATTGTCAATTAAATGGGCTCTTTTGTCCTAAGTGGTGTCATGCCACACGAGATTTGTAGGAGCAAACTCAGCCAGTGAAACCAAGGCTATTCCATCACAATCCTGACGTGCCTTGTAGACGGTGGAAATCCTTTAGGGTGTCATGAGGTGAGTTACTTATTGCAGTAAGCCCAGACTCTGACTAACTTTTATAGTCACAGTATTTATGTGGATGGTTCAGTTAAGTGCCTGCTCAATGTCAACTCCACCCTAGTAGTTGATGATAGAAGAAAGGGTAACAGTAATGCGCGTGTTGTGGTAGAACTGCTGCCTCACAGCATCAGAGACCCAGGTTCGATCCTGACTACAGGTGCTGTCTGTGCAGAGTTTGTACATTCTCCCTGCAACCACATTGTTTCTCCGAGTACTCCCTTATCCTCCCATATTCCAAAGATATGCTGGTCTGTAGGTTAATTGGCTTCTGTAAAAAAAAAAAATGCCCCTAGTTTATGGCATAGAACTAGTGTTTGGCATAGACTCGGTGGGCCGAAGGACCTATTTCCGCGCTGTATCACGAAAGCAAAATAAACTAAACTAATTCGATGAATGTCATGGTGGTCTGATTATCTCCTAATGAGAAGGTTTATGCATGGCACTTGCCTAAATAAAATAATTCTTGCTGCTTTTTAGTCAATGCTCAAGATTGTTTCAATGTTTGAGAAGTTGCAAGTGAAATTGAATATTGTGCAAGCATCAGTGAGGGTCCACACTTTTGAATTATGGAGATACGTTTATTGATGGAGAAGGTGGAGATGGCTGGGACTGGTGGATGTGAAGATCAGTCTCCAATAGATACATTCATCTACTTTTGATCAAGATTTGACTCAAACTACTGGATGTTTTTCCCTCTTGAACATGAGAGGCTTATGATGCCATGCGAGCTCAGTGAAGCCACTCTTCATTACTAGAATTCAGCTTTCTGGCCCAGTTTAGGACCAAGGCAAACATTTATCATGGAGCCATATGATCTTGGCCTTATAGCACAGTTGACAACAGTTCCTATTACTTATGTAAAAGTAAGAGTAGGATAACTAGATGTAATTAATCAGACTGGAAATTAAGGAACCAGGAAATTCCCCACTTATACAGTGCGGGTACTAGAGACTGCTAATTCAGCTGTGCAAGTATTCAGCACTACAGTTGGATATTTTCTGGTCTCATTTGCTGCATCTTCACAGTCTTTACTCGATATGAGGTGGAGTGCATCATTGGCTTCTCTGTTGGCCAGTCCCCATGAACCATGGACCATCCATTTGTCTGATAGATTCCTGAACTTCAGTCTTGGTTTACATCACCTTTACTTTGTGGATCAGAGACGTGCTTCTTCTGCTGTTTATTTTTATTCTGAATCAAATTGATTTCTATCGAATTTTATCTGCGGTTGGTTTCTGTAAGTGGCACATTCACTCTTCTTCTTCTTGCTTATGGCGTGCACAGCCTAACGTTGTAGGACGACTTGTTCTACCTGATCTTATTTGATTGTGCATGCCGGGTTGATTGCATTCATCGAAACAGGGCGGATCACGTGAAGGTTGCAATCTTCCACCCCGCACATTCACTCCAACATGCATCATTTAAACAGGATTGTTCTGTCAGCTGGCCCCTCTCCTCAAACTTACATTTTGTAGTTCTTTATTTCCCATTGTGATTTAGCTCTTTAACATCATGCCAAATCTTGCATACATTAGCAATTCAGTATGTATGTTGCAAATTAAAATGTTTGAGAAAATAATTTGAGCAATGTATATAGTTATGCATAACACAATGCAGATGTTTCATATACAAAACACAAACTGCATTGTTAGAATCAGAGAGTCTTATCAAGAACCATCATACATAGAAATCGCACATGAGGCATGAAGTGTGAATATAGTTAGCTTTTAGTCAGGTCTGGTCTTTGTTCGAAAGACAGATATTGTCTTTGTCATAATAGGCTTGGTAAAATGGGACCTTATTGACCAAGTGATTTCTTTTTACAGTAAACATGCTGAACTGAAGGATGTTTCACACCAGGGACATTAAAACTACTTCTGGTGGAGATCAAACACCATTGATACTATTGCCTCCCAAATCCCATCTGTGATAAAATTGATTTAACAGATAGGATAAGATGTTTGGCAACAATGTCTTCTAATGCCCGCTGTGTGAGACACCAGGGGATGATCATTATACCCCAGTTACCAGCAAGAAATGACACAAGTAAATGTGAACGTAAACAAACTGGCAAGTGATCAATAATACAGGCCAACAATACCAGTCTGCATTCAATGAGAATCGCAGATTGTATTTATTCCAAAAGTAGTAAGAAGTTGCCAGCACAACCTAGAAGAGGGCAATATCGGAGGAAGATGAATAAAGATGCCAGATGCTTTGGACAAATTTAATTGTGAACACTGCCCAGCCAATATCAATAAATATCAATGACAGCTGGGGAAAGATGCTTCATTATGGTGTAAGATACAATCAATTGACAGGAGAATTCTAGGACACGACCTTCCTTAACCCGGTAAAGGCTGTTTCCACACCTACATGAATAACGCATCACAAACGATATGAAGACTGGGTGAAAATCCCAACTAACTGACAGAGGACCAAGGAGAAAGCAAAAACAAAGGTTACAGATCATTGTTACTGAAGCAAAGTATAAGTGCCCTTATTTTCCACAGTTGAACACCATTGCAGTAAAAGATCTTTACTATTTTAATGGGTCTTCAAAATATTATGCTCTAAAAATGCCATGCTTTTCTTCCATAGGTTATGTTATCAATATCCCGAGTTTAACGCTGCCTCTCTTTCTGTTCTCTTTTACCATTTAACTAGGGTTACCTAGGGTATCCAGGTTTATGCTTTGTTTCTCATTGGATCCATCTGCTTCTTTTATGGCTCACTCTTTTATGTTTTACGCTTTGATGGCTGCCAAATATTCCTCAGAACCAACCCTGTACAACCCTGCTTTCCTTTACTTGTTATTGAATATCTATTGTGCATCTTGAAGCCCCTCATGTCTTCCAGCATTGTCTTTCAGCACTTTAGCATCTCAGACAACTCATAGTTCCTTATAGCTGGTTAGTAATTGTTCTAAGAGTTGATGTCGCAAATCGAACCTAACCTTTATTGGAGGCATTACAATTAAAGAACTGTAAACATTGTGGGAACAATGCAATTTCTGTTTTTATGCAGTATTAATAATTTATATTATTATACCAGCAGGGGTCACTCATACAATAAATTTCAACGTTGCCCCATGCCCTTTTCAGTGTACCCCCTGTGCCCATCACAAGCACACAAAGTTAACTTTTATTGAGTTAGTCATGAAACATTCATTATTCACATTTGGCAAAGCCGTAAAAAAAGGGAAAAAATGGTGCAAAGCAAAACATTTATTTCCAAAAACGATGTATTCCAATTGCAGTACCTGTAAAAAAAATGTCACATCTGTTTGTTTTAATAAAAATCAAAATAATGTTTCGTACACAATGTTTGCCTGCTTACACAATCTACTGATCGACATTTTTTAATTACATTGAATTAAAAGTAGTAATTAAAATGCATTAGCAAAAATGTTCCTGTACGAAAAAAGCTGTAACTCCATTTATCTTCCTTGTCACCTCACTTTGTGATACATGGAATTAAAATAATTCCAATATTTATGCCTCATTGTATCACAAGTCCAACACAGAATAATGCTTACTGAATAACCAAGTTGCCCTTAATAAAGCTTATAAAAAACATTTCTGTCTAATGTTTTCCGAACGTTAATGTTACTCTTAAATCAAGAAAACACATTAAATCTCATGTAAATTCTCTCCTAGCATGGTAAACACTACAGAGCCAATATTTCCCTTCTCATGTCTTAATATTGAATTTCTGAAGTTGCAAGAGAAATAAAAACAATGTTACTTTGATTCAGAACACAAGATTGAATAAGATGCCTGAATAAAGATGTATATTATGACTTTCTTTAATATTTAAGTCAGACATTCATTGATTTGTTTCTTGTTTTCAGCAGACCTTGACAACATGATAAAATAAATCATAAAAATAAAATGTAGAGGTAACATCGTTTATGGACTTCATACAGTCATCAATCTCTGGCAGTGAGTGAATTACCACTGCAGCCAAAGATCTATGCTTCTTAGACTTCAATAGGATACTAGCAACTTTTTTTTTTCTTTGCATCTACTTCGAATGCTCACGACTGGTAAGTATTATTACTGTTCTTTTTGAGAGTTTGTTTTATGGGCAGTGGTCGGCATATGCTTCTGTAGGAAATATTTTATCAGATTCCTTTTGGGTTGAAGTCAATGTGCAAACAAGTGCAGAGAATATGAAGCGCCCCACCGCATTGCTATGCAGTCACTAAACGCCATGGCTATACGAGGTGGACCTTATGCCACAATTCTGCATGAGACCAAATCGCAATTAATCCTGCACGGAGATTGAAACCATTGGCCTGGAATTTGTGGCTGTAATAACATCCGAACTGTCATCTCTGGCTGTCATTGCTCTGTGAAACTGACAGCAAAGTCTGAATCAGTTGAATGGAGCAATCCAGCAGTTGCTGCCATTGATGCCCTGCTCTTCCATGGGTTATGCTGCTGCATTCTTCACATGTGCAATCACCACAAAATCACTGCTCCAACATCAGCTGCAGTTTCTTTTACACACATTTCCATTGCTGTAAACCTGACCATTTTTATATATAAAATAAAACTGTCCTCAGTAAAGATAAATACAGAACCAGTGGACTGTTGTAAATGGGTCTGGGAAATAAATCTTCTGTCTTGACCTGGTCCTATTTTTCATGCACCAAATCACACTCACCAATTTGGTTGTTTCAAAATTACTTCACTAAATCAAGATCTATCAAGGATGGACCATAAATGCCAGAATTGCCAACAACAACCAAAGTCCATGCACAAAGTGAAAAAGAAACATTGACCACATCAAACCTTTTTGACTGAGATGGAACTGTGTTTCATTATGATATACAAAGTCATGACTCTTTCAAAATTTCTCTCAAGATCAAATTTACAAGTGTTGTGTTTTTAATAATCAGTATTTTTTTTTTAAATTAATATTGCATATTTTGACTACATTTCACGACAATTCAGTTCTAGGGATAAACATGATTTTGATTGCCCCACACCCCATGAATTTTAAAGCTACTGCAGATGAGGGAGTTGGGAGGTGATGGGTGGAAGGAGATGAGGAGGTGGAGGGGGAGGGGGGGGGGGGGGGGGGGGGGTGTGAAGTAGTTGGGAGAGGGGAGTGTGGAGGTAGAGTGACTGTGTGGGGGGAGAAGAGTGTTCAATGGTACTCACAGTGAAATTCCTTCTTTACATACATCCCAGTAAAAATCTTAATATACTTAGGCACCTCTTTCCAAAAGGGTCAGAATAATAAATTACACAGACAGTACACAGGTATAATCTGCTGTTCCTACTCTGTTTGCCTATGTATAGTATGATTTTTACTGGACTGTATGAAAAAAAAAAAAATTTCACTCTACCTAGTGTATATGACAATAAACATTCCTCTCCCCTCATCTGGTCCCTCTAGTAGTGGTGGAGGAAACATATGTTGATAGAATGGAGCAGCTGGGCTTGTATACTCTGGAATTTAGAAGGATGAGAGGGAATCTTATTAAAACATATAAGATTATTAAGGGATTGGACACGCTAGAGGCAGGAAACATGTTCCCGATGTTGGGAGAGTCCAGAACCAGGGGCCACAATTTAAGAATAAGGGGAGGCCATTTAGAAGGATGAAGAAAAGCTTTGTCACCCAGAGAGTTGAGAGTCCGTGGAATTTTTTGCCTCAGAAGGCAGAGAAGGTCGATTCTCTGGATGCTTTCAGGAGAGAGTAAGATAGAGTTCTTAAAGATAGCGGAGTCAAGGGATATAGGGAGAAGGCAGGAATGGGATACTGATTGAGGATGATCAGCCATGATCACAGTGAATGGTGGTGCTAGCTGAAAGGGCCGAATGGCCTACTCCTGCACCTATTGTCTGTTGTATGGGGGGAGAAGAGTGTGGAGATAGAGGGACCAGAATAAGGGTTGGACTATAAAGGTAGAGGGACCAACTGGGGGGAGAGAGGTGTGGTGGTAGATGGATTAGGTAGGGGGGTGTGATGAAAGCACCTGGAAGGATCAGAATGAGAGAGAAATGAGGGTGCAGTTTACCAGGAATTGGAAAAATGATTGTTCACGCCTTTGGGTTGTTGATTACCGAAACAGACTATGGGATACTGTTATCTTCATTTGTGTCTGGCGAGTTGAAATGTTGAAGGACAGTTGAAATGTTATGAAACCAGGTAGTCAAGATGGCCATTGTGGACGGAGCACAATTGCTTGGTAAAGGTGGATGTATTGAGAGCACCAAATAAAATGGACAAATCTCCGTCTCATTGTTCATTCAAAATTCTTCTTTATACCCACTTCTTTGACTCCGCGCCACAAAATATCGAAATCATCACTGTGACCAGTTTTGTTCATCCAAGGCCATATGAGATTTTTCATTATTTTCCCTTTAGTTAGCCTAGAATGTTATTTGATAACATTGCCTGCAGTTGCAGGTATCGGCGGAAATGGAATATACATAGATTATGTCTATAATAATATATAACAACACAATTGTATTAGACAGTCTGGGGAAAGCATTTTTCTTTTTCTTTTACATAGAGTAGCGGAATTATTTACCCAGAGTAGGGGAACTGAGAAACAAGAGGGCATAGGTCGCCCAATTATAGGAAGGATGTCAACAAAATAGAGAGAGTACAGAGGAGATTTACTAGAATGTTGCCTGGGTTTCAACAACTAAATTACAGAGAAAGGTTGAATAAGTTTGGTCTTTATTCTCTGGAGCGCAGAAGGTTAAGGGGGAACTTGATAGAGGTCTTTAAAATGATGAGAGGGATAGACAGAGTTGATGTGGATCAGCTTTTCCCTTTGAGAATAGGGAAGATTCAAACAAGAGGACATGACTTCAGAATTAAGGGACAGAAGTTTAGGAGTAACATGAGGGGGAACTTCTTTACTCAGAGAGTGGTAGCAGTGTGGAATGAGCTTCCAGTGGAAGGGGTGGAGGCAGGTTCATTGGTATCATTTAAAAATAAATTGGGTAGGCATATGGATGAGAAGGGAATGGAGGGTTGTGGTATGAGTGCAGGGAGGTGGGACTAAGGGGAAAAAAAATTGTTCGGCACGGACTTGTAGGGCCGAGATGGCCTGTTTCCGTGCTGTAATTGTTATATGGTTATATGGTTATATGGTTAAAAGTGATGGGGGACAGATTCAATAGGAACCTGAGGAACAACTTTGTTTACACAAAGGGTGGTAGGTATTTGGAACGAGTTGCAACAGGAGGTAGTTGAGGCAGGTATTATGTCAACATTTATGAAAAATTTAGACATGTACATGGATGGGATAGGTTTTGAGAAATATGGGCCAAATGCGGGCAGGTGGGACTAGTGCAGATAGGGCATGTTGGACAGCATGGGCAAATTGGGCCGAAGGGCCT
This sequence comes from Leucoraja erinaceus, assembly GCF_028641065.1. Classification (NCBI taxonomy): domain Eukaryota; kingdom Metazoa; phylum Chordata; class Chondrichthyes; order Rajiformes; family Rajidae; genus Leucoraja; species Leucoraja erinaceus. The sequence goes on along the minus strand of NC_073391.1, from coordinate 12,486,349 downwards.
GTTGCCACACTGTTTGACAATGATTAGCTTGACTTAAACATTAGCTTTAATGATACTACAAAAAGAAAATAGGTAAATAAGTATTTTAATTGGATGCAGAGCAAATACAGTAAATATAATATAGAGATTGTATTTACTACTAATGTGCACCCATACTTTGATCTCTTGTTTTAAACCAATTAGGAAACCATAATCCATCTGAGAATGGCATGAATTGAACAATTCAGTATGAATACAAATGCAAAAGGGTTACAATGTTGGTTCAAACGTCTAATTATGCGATTAATCATGTACTTGTGATGCTTAATTTTGTTGAGGAGTATAAAATTGCTAAAATAGTCCCAAAATGTAACATGGTCAATGCAAAGAGCCATAAGGCAGGATAAATGACATGATGAACATTTTGTCTCAAGTTTGAGCAAGTTGGTAGCACGACTTTTGGTTATGAATTTCATTATGATCTATTGGTTAAAACAACTGCAGTTATATAGATTTATTGGTGCTGTGTACAATACAGCAAGAGAAATATATCTACTGGCTTCCAAAGAGAGCTGAATGGTTTGAGTTGTATTGTCTGCTGAACTAATAATCAAATACAGTGGAGAACAAGAAAGTTAAACAGGAAATGCGATGTAAAGGCAAAAGCTCTGGACAAGAGTGGCACGGTGGCACAGCGGTAGAGTTGTTGCCTTACTGTGACAGAGACCCGGGTCGATCCCGACCACAGGTGGTATTCAGTACGGAATTTGTACTTTCTCCCTGTGACCTGCATGGGTTTTTTCCAGGATCTTCAGTTTCCTCCCACACTCCAAAGATGTACAAGTTTGTAGGTTAATTGGCTTCTTATAAATGTAAATTGTCCCTAGTGTGCAGGATGGTGTTAATGTGCAGGGATCACTGGTCTAGGGCGGACGTTTCTGTTCAATATCTCCAAACTAAACTAAAATAGTGAAACATTATGTCAAATGGTGAGTAATCCTCCCATTTTATATATCAAGGTCCAAGTATCAAGACTGAAGATGCGAGTGATGGTCTTCTCAAAATCCATGAAGATTATGCTGGTTCAAATTATACCCAACACATCTGATTACTGGGGAAATAAAAATATTTCTGGATCTGATCTTTCAAGTTGGTAGCCAAGGGGTTCAAAATGCTCAGTAGGCCAAATACAACAATTATTTGTTTCCATTATTAGTGTTCAGTTATTTTAGACGCACAAAGCTGGACAACCCACTCTGAATTGGCAAAAACCTAAACCGAGCAATGATATTTTCTAAGTGAAAGTTGGATTATTCTAGATGCTTTTCGAGCCTCTGTTCCTTACAAGCTGAAAATTCTAATATCTAAATGGGTGAGATTTTACATATTGGGAAGTGAAACCAGGGCAGGACCTTCACAGTGAATGGGAGAGCCCTTTGGCAAGTGTTGTAGGACCAAGGGATCTTGGAGTACAGGAACATCATTCCCCAAAAGTGGATTCAGAGGTAGAAAAGGCATTTGGTACATTGGCCTTCATCAGTCAGGGTAATGAGTATAGAAGTTAGGGCGCTCTGTTACAGTGGCACAAGACCTGAGGCCGCATTTGGAATCATGTGTTCAATTTTGGTCACCCTAATGTTATTTACATTAGGGAGGATGTTATTATGCTGGAATGAGTGCAGAGAAGATTCAAGAGATGTTGACAGGAGTTGAGGGCCTGAGCTATAGGGAGAGGTTGAGCAGGGCTGGGGTAGTATTCTTTGGAGTGCAGGAGGCTGAGGGGTGATATTATAGAGGGAATGTGAAGGAATAGACAAGGTGAATGTACTGTGTCTTTTACCCAGGGTTAGCAAGAGCAATCAAGATCCAGAGGACACATGTTTAAGATGAGAGGGTCAAGATTTAATAGGAACCCGAGGAGCAACATTTTTACTTCGAGGATGATAGGTATATGGAACACACTACCAGAGGAGGTAGTTGTGGTAGGTATTATAACAGCATTTAAAAGACACCTGAGCAGGTATATGGATAGGAAAAGTTTAGAGGGATATAGGCCAAATACAGAAATTGGGACCTTTGTTAGCAAGTTAGACCAAGGGGGCCCCTGTTTCTGTGCTGTGTGACATTTAGACTATATGATTATAAGAAATGAAGTCAAATCGATATCTGAACAGTAATTATTTCCCAGTATCATGGCTGTCTTATCAATTGAGTGTTATTTCTGTCTTAAAGTATTTTGCCTGAAGGTTACAGGCCCTCTCATGTTGCTAGATTTGTTCTTACTGTTGAAGCAATCATTTAGAGCTGGATATTAACGTAGCCCAACTAGTACAAAAGTCCTCCTCTATTTCTAACAATATTTGTTTGATATTTTTTCAGACGCAGAATACAAGCAGCGTCGTACATGTCAAAACCTTCACTCAGGTGGTTTGGTTTTGGCAATTTAATAATACACCAGAAAGATTGAATGGGAAAAAAAAGGAAATGTGGGAGAAAGGAATATTTCAAACATGACAGATTGTTTCGGCTTCTACTTCTGTTCCAATTATGGAGAGAGAAACAGACTCACTGGAGAAGTAGATGGACTTGTAGGCACAGGGAGAGATAGACTCAGGAATTCATTACAAAATATTGAATTTAACAATAGTGAAGGAATAACAAAGATGTTATGGTCAGATCCATAATCTTCGCACCCCGAGTGCTGTCATACTCATCCTATGCTTCCCTGCTGACTGACACTAGGAATCTATCAGTGAACCAAACCACACATTTCAATCTTTACTTTTATGTAACATCTGGTTTCCACAACACTTATATCAAACTTCTCCTCACAATGGTGCTAAACAAAGTGATTGCTTCCTACTGCCAAATCCACCACTACACCCTGGTGTGCAACATTTTCCCCAAACTCTCTTTTGCCAAAGGCTAGATTCACTCTGATACCAACATCACCCAGAGACAGGCAATTCACATTTCTTTTGCCCAACAATGCTGAAGATGAACGTCTCAAAATTCATTTGTTCCGATCCTGGAACAATATACACTTGCCTGTTGCTCCTGTACTATATTCACTTCATTTGCCATACCATGCTGATGCAAGACCTTTATAGAATACTAGATTAAGTGGGACCCGTCGGGTCCCATGTTCACACGGGAGGGCTGGTCCCCCCATGCAATATTTCACCCCTCCACCAATTACAATATTGGTGGCCAGTGGGGGGGGGGTGGGGTTCTTTCTGGAGCGCTAATATGGGTGTTGTGGGCTGAAGGGACTGGTTTCCAGAGGGCTAGTATGGACATTGTGGGACAAATGGATTCTTGGGGTGGCAGCTCAGTCACTCAAGCTTGATGTGCTGTAGCTCACTCACGGCTGGTGGGCTGGCAGTTGACTCACGGCTATTCCTTGAAATTCCATTTCAAGCAGGGTGCAAGACCACCAAATTCAAATGCAGTTTCCTACCATTTTAAGCAGGGTGCAAAGCCACCAAATTCAAGTGCAGTTTCATACCACTTCATGCAGGGTGCAAGACTACCGAATTCAAATGCAGTTTCCTACCATTTCAAGCAGGATGCAAGACCACCGAATTCAAGTGCAGTTTCCGACCATTTCAAGCAGGTGCAAGGCCACCGAATTCAAGTGCAGTTTCCGACCATTTCAAGCAGGGTGCAAGGCCACCAAATTCAAGTGCAGTTTCCGACCATTTCAAGCATGATGCAAGGCCACCGAATTCAAATGCAGTTTCCTACCATTTCAAGCAGGGTGCAAGGTCCCCAAATTCAAGTGCAGTTTCTTACCACTTCAAGCAAGGTGCAAGGCCATCAAATTCAATTGCAGTTTCATGCCACTTCAAGCAGGGTGCAAGGCCACCAAATTCAAGTGCAGTTTCATACCACTTCATGCAGGGTGCAAGGCCACCACATTCAAATGCAGTTTCATACCATTTCAAGCAGGGTGAAACCAACATAAAAACCACCATAAAACTGTTCAGTAGATATTCAGTGTGTTCAGTTGATTCACAGCCCAGACAGAGTCGTGACCTCTCCCTCCCCCATCTTGCAGAGATTGAGCCACACCCACACTTCCGGGTTTTATAATCCCTCCCCCCTCCCACTGGAAGGGGTGTGGCCTTCTGGTGGGAGGCCACATCCCTTCTGGAAGAGATTGACAGGAGAGAGATTCTCAACATTTTTTAAACACTCATAACACTTTTATTTTTCATTGATTGGAAGAATCCTCTGCACCTGATGAGCGGAGGGGGACTGAGTAAGATGGCCACTGAGTAAATGGTAGTGTTTAATCGAAAATCAATATACAGTGCAAACAGGAAGTTGTCAAGTTTAGACTTTTATTCATTTGCCATTTCGAACTAACCACCACCAACCATTTGCTGTGCTTTATTTCAAACCAACCTCCACCAACTATTTGCTGTGCTTTATTTTAAACCAGCCACCACCAACAATTTGCTGTGCTTTATTTCAAACCAACCACCACCAACCATTTGCTATACTTTATTTCAAACCAACCACCACCAACCATTTGCTGAGCTTTATTTCAAATCAACTACATTTTAATTTTCAAACCACATTAAGGGCACTCAAGGTTAGTAAAACCACACTCACAGTTTAGTGGACATGTGTTCAGTGTTATTCACAGCTCAGACTGAGACATGACCCTCTCGCTCCCCCATCTTGCACAGACTGACTGCAGCACTCAACACTTCTGGTTATAGTCCCCCCGGAAGGGGCGTGGCCTTCAGGAGAGAGAATCGCAACATTTTTTAAGCACTAATAACTCTTTTATTTTTCATCGATGGGGAAAATCCTCTTGTCCTGCGCAGCGGAGGCGGACTATGAGTAAGATGGCCAAAAATCACAGCCGTAAGTGGCAGCGTTTTTTCTAAAATCAATATACAGAACAACAGGAAGTGGTCAAGATCAGTAATATAGTAATATAGATTTTAGTAATATAGATTAGATATGGTGAACCGAGGGAGAGGTTTAGAGTTGGCAGGTCATCCCCCCAAAACAATTACAGTCATGATCTTATTGAATGGTGTAATATAATGGATTGGTAAAGCTACAAGTATGAATTTGTCAGGAAACTACTCCTTGTACAGAAAGCAGGATGGGTTTGATTTAGTTTAGAGATGCAGCATGCAAACAGCCCCAACTGCCCATCGGGTCCACAATTACCATTGATCACCCAACCACACTAATTCCATGTTATCCCACATCTCGTCCACTCCCTAAACATTAATGGCAATTTTATATGATGACATCCACACAGTCAAAGGAAGAATGTACAAACTCCACACAGAAAGCTTCTGTAGTCAGGATCAAACAAGGGCCTCTGGCACAGAGAGGCAGCAATGGTTGCAGAGGTTGTTCTGGGAATTTCAAGGAACTTCCCAACATACACAGCAGAGATTCTGTATGTCAAGAGAGAAGCTCCAGGGAAAGTCAAGGGCAACTGCAAATACTATGGCTGCCATAGTGAGAACAGAGAGGCAGCAGAGAAGAGGTACTCCCTCGCTTATACTCAATGACACTGAGTTCACCCCACTGCAAGTGTTAGTGTAGTCATTGTCAACCTGGCATAGGCTCAGACATCGCAATATACATTAGCATGCACACACATGCTCTGCTAATCTCTAATCTCTGGACACTATCGAAGATAGAGCAGTATAAAGCACACAAATTCAGCCTACAATGTCTTGATGTGATGTTAAACTAATCTCATCTGCCTGCACTTGATCCATACCCCTCCATTCACCACATATTCATATGCCTATCTAAATTCCTCTTAATTGCCACTATCATATCTGCCTTCAGCACCGCCACCCCCCCTCCCCCGGCTACATGTTCCAGGTACCATATCTGTAAAAAATAAAACAGCATCTCCTATAAACATTGCCCCTCTCAACGTAAAACTATGACCTCCAGTCTATTACATATCCACCCTTGACAAATGGAATCGACTGCGTACGTAATCTATGCCTCTCATAATTTTATATACATCAGGTCTCTCTTCGGGCAAAATTTTCCCATCCCGAAACATCACCTCTGCATGTTATCCAGAGATGCTGTCTCTGCTGAATCCAGCACTCAGACTGAAGAAGGGTCCTGACCCGAATCTATTATTTTTCCAGAGAGATGTTCCCTGACCCGCTGAGTTACTCCAGCACTTTGTGTTTATCTAAGATGTTGTCTGTTTGTCTTCCAACACCCTCCAGCCCCCTCAATACAACCTCAACCATCAACACAAGGAGAAGAGCTGCAGAGATAAGTTGAGGAGAATGAGGATAAAGAGTTAGTTAGTCCCTGAGTATATCCAAGACACACGTATTTGGGTATTAACGGGATCAAGATAACTAGGGTTAGTGCAGGCTCTTGTTGTGATCTCATTGAATGACAGAAGAGGCATGCGGTGCCAAATGGTCTCCTCCATCAAACATTCTTACACAATTATTTCACTCAGCATAGTTTCAGATACAGGGATCAGGAGTGGTGAGTAAATTAGGTTGAGGGGACATGGGATTAGATGAGAGACACCAAGCCCCATGCTACCATTGGGCAGGAGGTGAAGGTAAAGGCAGCCTGGAGTGGGGTGCATTGGAGGTGATGTTGGCCACATGTGAACGATGCCTTGAATAAATCAATGGTTCAATGGTTTTGTTATTGACACGTTTACAGAGATACAGTAAAATGGTCGTTCAGTATGTTAACCGACAAATCTTTAGTACAATAGATCCTCTTCATGCAGAGAGTCGGCATGTTACGGTGCCATCTTGCAACTTCCATGTCTCTGAAACATCTGATCTAGGCCTAAGGAGCCATGCAATTCACATGTATATCACTTTAAGGACCGGTGTCCTGGTGCAGCTGGATCAATGAGGAAGATGTTGGCCTAGGACAATAAAACGCCACCAGGTCCTTCCACCACTGGTCCATGCAGATGCCACGGGATGCAAGTGAATGGAGGGCCTCCTGCGGCCACCTCCTCCAACACCATGACTCAAGACCTGGGTGAACACACTGTCAGCTGTGTCCAGCAGCCATCCTCTGCTTCCATGCACCAAGGTCATCACGATCTGCCTCTTGTGTTGACTACACAACTCTCGTCCTCCTTCCAAGGGCACGGATGGTGTGAGCTTGCGGACCACTCACAGACGTATTATTTGTCTACCCACCTGCTGCTACTTTGGATGGGAGCTACCACTGAACTAAGCGAGAGGATTTGAGTATAGAGCAAGGAGGCCCTACTGCAGATGTACAGGGCCCTAGTGAGACCTCATCAGGAATATCATGTGCAGTTTTGGTCTCCTTATTTGAGGAAGAACATTTTTGCTATTGAGGGAGTAAAGCGTAGGTTCAGACATATGATGAAAGAATGGATCGACTGTGCTTATATTCACTGGAAATTGGAAGGATGAGAGGGTTTCTTATAGAAACATATAAAACTCTTAAGGGATTGGACAGGATAGATGCAGGAACAATGTTCCCGATGTTGGAGAAGTCCAGAAACAGGGGTCACAGTTTAAGAATAAGGTGTAGGCCATTTAGAACTGAGATGAGGAAAAACTTTTTCACCCAGAGCGTTGTGAAACTGTGGAATTCCCTGCCACGTGACTCCGAAGTAAAATGAACATTGAAAAAGATGATCTAATATTACAACAGAATCTAGATCAAGGATTCTCAACCTGGGGTAAATTTACCCAGATTCTGGATTTATACATATTTTTTTCTCATTGACTGACTGTGTTTGTTTCTGGTATACCAGTATCTGTTCATCATTAGTTGTTCATAAATAAGTGAAATAACTTTAGTAATGTGCTATTAAAGTTGCCAGGGGTAAACGGGACGAAAAAAGTTGTGAGCCCCTGATCTAGATGAACTGGAGAAATGGGCCAAGGGATGGCAGATGGAATAAATATGAAGAATTGCCCTTTGGTAAATTAACTAAGGGCAGGTCTTACACTGTAAACAGCAGGGTCCTAGAGAGTATTGAAGGACAGAAAGACCTAAGGATGCATGTACATAGTTCTCTGAATGTGCTGTCAAATGCCGACAGTATGATGAAGGCTTTTAAACACACTATGTCCACACCAACCTGTGATCACCCAGTACACTATCCTATACACTGGAGACAATTTTAACCAAAGCCAATTAACCTACAAACCTGTACATCTTTGCAGTGTGGGAGGAAACCAGAGCATTCAGTGAAAACCCACATGGTTATAGGGAGAATGTACAATCTCTGTACAGATAGCACCCACAGTCGGGATTGAACCTGGGACTCTGGCGCTGCCAGAAACAGAAACATAAAAAAATAGGTGCAGGAGTGGGCCATTTGGCCCTTGGAGCCAGCACTGCCATTCCATATGATCATGGCTGATCATCCAAAATCAGTACCCTGTTCCTGCTTTCTCCCCATATCCCTTGATTCTGTAAGGCAGCAACTCTACCCACTGTGCCACCCGAGGTGTTTAGCAGAGTTACCTTCATCAGTCAAGGCACTAAGTATAGGACACAACAAGTCACAGCTCTGCAAGTAATTGATGAGCAAGCGCTTGGATTAATGTGTGAAGTTCAGGTCATGCAGCTGTAGGAAAAATGTCATTTCATTGTAATGGGTGCAGAAGATACTCATAAGGATATTATTCGGACTGGAGGGGTTAAGTTTGAAGAAGGGACTAGATAGACTGGGACATTTCTCCTTGGAGTGTAGAAGGATGTGGGGGAGACCTTATAGAACTATATAAAATAATAGGTTCATCAATTAGGTGATGGTTACAGTTTTTTTCCCCCATGGTAGGAAAGACTAAAACTAAAGGACTTAGACTTAAGATGAGAGGGTCATAAGATCATAAGGTCATGTTATAGGAGCAAAATTAGGCCATTTGGACCATCAAGTCTGCTCCATGATTCAAACATGGCTGATCTATCTCTCCATCCTAACTCTGTTCTCCTGCCTTCTCCCCATAACCCGTGACACCCGTACTAATCAAGAATTTATCTATCTCTGCCTTAAGAATATCCATTGACTAGGCCGCCAGAGCCTTCTGTTGCAAAGAATTCCACAGTTTCACCATTCCTTCTCATCTCCTTCCTAAAAGAACATCCTTTAATTCTGGCTATAACCTCTAGTCCTAGACTTTCCCACAAGTGGAAACATCCTCTCCACATCTACTCACTATTCGGTAAGTTTCAATGAGGTGTCCCCTCATCCTTCTAAACTCCACGAGTACAGGCCCAGTGCAGTGCTCATCATATGTTAACACATTCATTTTTGGGATAATTCATGTAAACCTCCTCTGGACCCTCTCCAGAGCCAGCACATCCTTCCTCAGATATTGTGTCCAAAATTGCTCACAATATGCCAAATGCAACCTGACCAGCATCTTATAGACCCTCAGCATTACATCTCAGATCTTCTATTCTAGCCCTCTTGAAATAAATGCGAGCATTGCGTTTGCAAGGGGAAAGATTTAAAAGGGCTTGAGGAGCAACTTTTTCACAAATACAATGGTGAATACAGAGGAGTGGGTACAAATGCAATGTTTAAAACTCATTTGGACAGGTACATGGAAAGTAAAGGTTTAAATGGGATGTGGGATAAGCATAGGCAAATAGGACTAGCTCAGGTAAACATTTTGGTCAGCATGGACTCGTTGGGCTGAAGGAAATATTTCCATGCCATGTAACTTTAAGGGCCTGTCCCACTGTGGGGACCTAATTTGCGAGTTTAGAAGAGTTTAGGAGAGTGTAATGGTTTTGTTGTATCGCCGAAGTAGAACACCTCCTATGACCTCATTCGATTATGTAGAGAATCTCCTATGAATATGTAGACCTCCTTCAACCTCCATCGACCTCCTTTGACTATGTTGAAGACTAACTTCGACTATCTACGATTTACTCGCCGATTCTCTCGGGAAATTTGTACACCGAATAGTGGAGAGTGAAGACTACTTCGCCTACCTTCGACTATACTAACACTATCTACGACTACCTTCTACTACCTTCAATTACCTTCGATTGCCCTTTGATTACCTACGAATAGCATGCCGACCTACTACGACCTACTTCGACTAAACCTACGAGTAAAAATATATAGATTTTTCCATGCTGACCAATTTTTAATAGCGGACAATTTTTCAGCATGCTAAAAATTTCTCCTCGACCAAACTGAGGTTGCGAGTATGCGGGAACTTCTCTCGAGCATGAATGAGAGTTACAGTGACCTCCTAGGACCACGTGTCCACCAGGCAGCGAGTTCGTGTCGAGCGCAAACTCTTCTAAACTTGCAAATTAGGTCCACACAGTGGAACAGGCCCTTAAGAGCATTGCGTTTGCAAGGGGAAAGATTTAAAAGAGCTTGAGGGGCAACATTTTCACTAAGACTATGGTGAATACAGAGGAGTGGGTACAATTGCAGGGACATGGATAGTAAAGGTTTAAAGGGATGTGGGGCAAGCATAGGCAAATAGGACTAGCTCAGGTAAACATTTTGGTCAGCATGGATTTGTTGGGCCGAAGGACATGTTTCCATGCCGTATAACTTCATGACTTTATAACACGGTGAATTTCCAGGCTACATTAGAACATTGCACTCATGATCTAGATAAGTAGAAGGTCATTAGGTTCGTAAAGATCTCCCAAGATGGCTGGAGAGTGTGGTTGCTGGCAATCTGCAACTTGGTGAAGCTGGGTATTCCTATGCAAGCAATGTCATATCCTCCTCACTGAAGGTAAAGTAGTTCCTTCTCTATGAATATAGAAAGACAATTACCTCTCAAAGGTGTAGTACGTATTTGACTGTGTTCTCAGCAGTGGCCTGGAATGATGCTGAGGCTAGGAGATTGATCTTTACCTCCATGAGCAAGGAAGGCATGTGTGGCTGCTTGGAGGACCATATGCTGAATATCACAAATCCAGGTGGACCGTCTCTGTAAACCTTAGATGGATATAACATTCTTCATCGAGGTTGCAGTGGCCCAGTAGAAACTTTAGTATGGGATCTTGGAAATGTGTCTGTAACCTTTCAGTGTCCATGATGTTCTTTGAATACCGGTGGCACATGGCTCAAAACTACCATTAAAAAGCATCAGTGGTATTATGATGGAAGCATCCACCCGAGTAGAAAGGGTGACTATGAATATTTTTAAGGCTGTCATAACTGCCTTTGTCAAATATACATTATCTGGACCTGGGGTTGCCAATTCATGTCGTTAATACTGAAACCATGGGTTACATTAGGACAAGTGTCATCAACCACCTATTTTACATTGAAAACACTTAACCACTAGCAAGGGTTACAACCACCAATCCCAGCTGAATTTCTAGACTGGTGCAAAGTCGCCTGGAGACTTTTGAAATAGAATTCCACTCCATTGCATAACACTGAATAGAAATAGCAACATATAATCCATTTTCTGTGCACAGATATCTTTTTTCATGAGATACATCTTAGAAACCACTTTGTCATTCGTTGTAAGCATTAAACATGTTGAGACACTGTAATTAAATATATAGCAAAATCAATGCATAAAATGCATTCCCCTAAGTTACAGGTTTCGTAGTACAATGGAAGAAATCATTCAATTCAATTCTGAAAGAATGAGACAAGATTATTTATTTGGGATTTAAATAGAGCTGGGAAAATGTGTGATTTTATGTTTTAAGTCAAATAAATATGAATAGTATTTGAAGCTTGGATCCTCAATGTTGATAATCCCTTTCACTTTAAGTATAATCCTTCAGGGATCATCTCATCTCACTGATTTTTGTGTATTATCTCATGTAAATCTATGTGATCATTAGATGTGGAGACAATAGGAGGAGGTGTGTGAACCCAATGCAATTTCCAGAGGACACAAAGGTGTCCTTTGTTTTTTCACACAAAGGGTGGTGAGTGTATGGAACGAGCTGTCGGGGGAGGTAGTTGAGGCAGAAGCTATTGCAACGTTGAAGAATATTTTGATCAGTACATGCATAGGACAGGTTTAGAGGGATATGAGCCAAATGCAGGCAAATGTAACTAGTGTGGATGGGGCAGGTTGACCGGTGTGGGCGAGTTGGGCCGAAGGGCCTGTTTCCATGCTGTACGACTCTATGACCCTATGACTCTGCTGCATTGCAAGGGTAATTGTCAATACTGAAGACACACGTTAGGCAAACCAGACACAAGGGCCAAATATCAGCAGAATGTGGAGACAGTAGATTTTACTGCCATGCCACATTAGCCTCGTGGAAAGGGAAGATGGCACCAGAAAGACCTCCATAAGGAAAGTTCGGACTTCTCCCAATTGTGTTTATTTTAGCTTGTGTTGCTTTCCAAACCCCCCAAAGACCTGGGTAAGTCTTTATTTTCATTTGCCAGTCCCCGAGGACTTTTGAGAGTGCACAACCACGTAGATTCATAGAATGATACAGTGTGGAAGCAGGCCCTTCGGCCCAACTTGCCCACATCGGCCAACATGCCCCACCTTCCTGCGCTGAGTCCATATCCCTCCAAACCTGTCCTATCCATGTGCCTGTTTAACTGTTTCTTAAATGTTGGGATAGTTCCAGCCTCAACTACTTCCTCTGGCAGCTTGTTCCATACACCCACCACTCTTTGTGTGAAAAAAGTTACCCCTCAGATTCCTATTAAATCTTTCTCCCCTTCACCTTGAACCTATGTCCTCTGGTCCTCATGATAGAAGACCGTCACCTGAACGTAAGGAGAGATGCCAACAACACAGAAAAGACAGTGAAATCTGTTGTTGTAATAGTAATGTTCCCAATGAGAAGTAGACTTTCCAATGTCTTCAAAGTAAGAATCATTTCCATAGATCTCATCAGACAATCTGTCCCTTTCAATAAACAGTCCTTAAGATAGAAACTACAAAAAATTATGAAGCTTCTCCTTTCATCCATTATACATTTTAATTATCTGTCAGTACTGATGTCAAGAGATGAAAGTATGAAATTGGGACAGCTGGCTTTAACAAGCAATACGTGCTCTTCATTCACTGCCATTTGGAAAAGCTTAAAACCAAACCAAAAGAATAGAGAGCAAGTAAAAAAGCCACACTTGAAAGTGTAGAATTTGTCAAAAACTGAAGTCTGATTGGAGCAACAACTCCTGGATAGTTATTGTGATAGTTACATGGTAGAGTTGATTCATTGAGCTGACCCATATTGGTTGACATTATATCAGAGCTCCTACTGCGACTGGTAAAGATTAGGAAGATCATAAGAAAGCCGATCACAAGCATACTATAAAGGCCACAAGCATAATATAAAATTTAACAGGATTCTCAACATATATGGTTCTCTACGTTGAAGAATGGCAAGGGCAAGGTTGGGGACATTATCATTTAAATGGTACATGGTAAATGGTAGGGAATTGAAGAATACAGTTGAACAGAGGGATCTGGGTATAACCGTGCATAGTTCCTTGAAGGTGGAATCTCATATAGATAGGGTGGTAAAGAAAGCTTTTGGTATGCTAGTCTTTATAAATCAGAGCATTGAGTATAGAAGCTGGGATGTAATGTTAAAATTGTACAAGGCATTGGTGAGACCAAATCTGGAGTATGGGGTACAATTTTGGTCGCCAAATTATAGGAAGGATGTCAACAAAATAGAGAGAGTACAGAGGAGATTTACTAGAATGTTGCCTGGGTTTCAACAACTAAGTTACAGAGATAGGTTGAATAAGTTAGGTCTTTATTCTCTGGAGCGCAGAAGGTTAAGGGGGGACCTGATAGAGGTCTTTAAAATGATGAGAGGGATAGACAGAGTTGATGTGGACAAGCTTTTCCCTTTGAGAATAGGGAAGATTCAGACAAGAGGACATGACTTCAGAATGAAGGGACAGAAGTTTAGGGGTAATATGAGGGGGAACTTCTTTACGCAGAGAGTGGTGGCGGTGTGGAATGAGCTCCCAGTGGAAGTGGTGGAGGCAGGTTCATTGGTATCATTTAAAAATAAATTGGATAGGCATATGGATGAGAAGGGAATGGAGGGTTATGGTACGAGTGCAGGCAGGTGGGACTAAGGGGAAAAAAAATTTGTTCGGCATGGACTTGTAGGGCCGAGATGGCCTGTTTCCGTGCTGTAATTGTTATATGGTTATTTATATGGTTATTTAGCATGGACTGTAGCAAGGTGTTTGATAATGCCCTGTATTGTAGGTGAGTTGTGTCTGGAAGATTCAATCGCATGGTATCCAGAGTGATCCAACCAATTGGCAGTGTGGTGGGCAGTGAAGAAAGTTATTGAAGATTGAATCACGTTGTGACAGTGTTGGTCATGGGCGAGAACACATTTAGAGGACTGTGTGTAGCTCTGGTTACCCCGCAGTAGAAAGGATGTCATTAAGCAGGAAAGGATGTAGAAAAGCTTCACAAAGATGTCGGTAGGACCGGAGTGCTGGAGTTGTAAGGATGGGTCATTTTTCCCTGGAGAAAAGAATGTTGATAATGTAGATAAGGGGGGCATTGATAAGGCAGATGGTCACAGTCTTTTTTGTCAGAGTGAAAGAGTCTAAAACTAGAGAGGAAACATTTAAGATGAGAGCACAAACATTTTAAAGGAACCTAAGGTGCAGCTTTTTCAACACAGTGCTGTGAAAATATGGACCAAGCTGACACAGAAAGCTGTACAGGTAGGTTCATTTACGACATTTAAGAAAATACATTAAATGGGAAGAAAGGGCTTAGGGGGATGTGGGATAAATGTAGGCATATTGGAATATTCAGATGGACGTTTGGGCCAGCATGGACAGGTTGGGCTGAAGAGACTGTTCCTGTGCTGTACAGCTCTATGGTTCTGTGCAGTTAAAAAACCTTAGAAGCACCCAAGAAATTCCACATGTGCTCTCTGCAATCCATCATGGGCATTCGCCGGCAAGATAGGGTGACCATTGTGGAAGTGCTAGACCGGTCTGGCGTTCACAACTTTAGCTTTCATTGCAAAAGGATTTGAGTATAGGAGCAGGGAGGTTCTACTGCAGTTGTACAGGGTCTTGGTGAGACCACACCTGGAGTATTGCGTACAGTTTTGGTCTCCAAATCTGAGGAAGGACATTATTGCCATAGAGGGAGTGCAGAGACGGTTCACCAGACTGATTCCTGGGATGTCAGGACTGTCTTATGAAGAAAAAGACTGGATAGACTTGGTTTATACTCTCTAGAATTTAGGAGATTGAGAGGGGATCTTATAGAAACTTACAAAATTCTTAAGGGGTTGGACAGGCTAGATGCAGGAAGATTATTCCCGATGTTAGGGAAGTCCAGGACAAGGGGTCACAGCTTAAGGATAAGGGGGAAATCCTTTAAAACCGAGATGAGGAGAACTTTTTTCACACACAGAGTGGTGAATCTCTGGAACTCTCTGTCACAGAGGGTAGTTGAGGCCAGTTCATTGGCTATATTTAAGAGGGAGTTAGATGTGGCCCTTGTGGCTAAGGATACCAGGGGGTATGGAGAGAAGGCAGGTACGGGATACTGAGTTGGATGATCAGCCATGATCATATTGAATGGCGGTGCAGGCTCGAAGGGCCGAATGGCCTACTCCTGCACCTAATTTCTATGTTTCTATGTTTCTACAAGCACTGAAGCAATGATCATAAAGGCCCAGCTTCAATGGACAGGCCATATGATACGGATGGATGAATGCTGCATGTCACGTTAACTCCTGTATGGAGTTCTGTCACAGGGTCAAAGGAACCCAGGGTCAAAGAAACGGTTCAAAGACTGCAACAAGGACCATCTCCAGCACACAGACCTAGCCCCAAAACAACTGGAAACCCATGCCAGTGACAGCACTGGCTGGCGTGTGACCTCTAGGAAGGCGGTCAACAGTTTCGAAGATAATCACTGAAGCCGACTCGTTAGTGTTAGAGACAGGAGGAAGGCTGCAACCCGATAAGGCCCCAACATGTGCCCCCCACTGCTCCCGTGTGTGTGTGTGTGGCTCGCACACCAGACTCGTGTGCCACACACGATCCCACAAGGCTTGAGACTGCACAACCACGCTATATCCTCGTCTATGACGGGCCACCACCAGAAGGACCCAAAGTTCATGGCTGCATGAGAGGAACATTTCTGGTTAAAACTGGAAATGTGATTAAATACTTAAATTGACTGTTATGCCCCTGTCCCACTTAGGAAACCTGAACAGAAACCTCTGGAGACTTTGCACCCCACTCAAGGTTTCCGTGCGGTTCCCAGAGGTTGCAGGTGGTTGCCGGAGGTTGCAGGTAGTGGAAGCA
This sequence comes from Leucoraja erinaceus, assembly GCF_028641065.1. Taxonomy (NCBI): domain Eukaryota; kingdom Metazoa; phylum Chordata; class Chondrichthyes; order Rajiformes; family Rajidae; genus Leucoraja; species Leucoraja erinaceus. The sequence continues at coordinate 12,470,109 of NC_073391.1, read as the reverse complement.
GGTAGGGAGACTGACAAAAACCTCCGGGAACCGCACGGAAGCCTTGGGTGGGGCGCAAAGTCTCCAGAGGTTTCCGTTCAGGTTTCCTAAGTGGGACAGGGGCATTAGCAAGATAGCTCCAGTCAAAATTCATTGGAAGTGCTCGTATACAATGGCTCTGCACTGAAAGGTAGTACAATCTGGAGGATAGGTCAATCATAAACAAAAAGATTAAGTCACGGATATGGCATCAATGTCACGTTATTTGTGATTTCAATCTCTAACGAGTAAGAAAATAAATCTTCTATGCAAGTTTGCATACTGCATTTTCTTAATTGGTTGTTTTGACATTTTTATTTATGAGACCTCAGTGTATACGGTATAACATCACAGAGAGGAAGATTTACTTTTGCAACCTCTGATCCCTGTAAGTGTGCTTGCATGTTAATCGACTTCTGCTTAGCAGATACAGTAGGTCGATTTACATCATTAAGTGGGTCAAGTATCAGATGCCAAAGGCGCACCCACATAATCATCTGCCCTGCTGTGAAAGTGGGACGATCAAGTGGCCAGAGATCGCAGTTTGCAGCTCGGATGCGATATGTACAAATGTCCTAAAAACAAATTAAAAACATAAAAGGCAGCACGCTGTGTCTCGGCAATCAATGTTACAGTACATCGGTGCCAGAGACTTGATCTCAATCATCATTTTGGATGCTGAATGTGTGGAGTTTGCATGATTCCCTGGTGACTGTGCGGGTTTCCTCCTGGTACTCCGATTTCTTCCCACAGTCCAAAGCGGTGGTGGTAGTTAAATTGGTGACTGTAATTACCACTTAGTGTAAGTTAATGGAAAATCAACGGTCATATTTTTAGTGAGAATAAATATTTCAGGGGTACAGGGAAAGAAAGAGAGAGAGAATGGGATGAATGGGACAGCTTTCTTTGGAGCCAGCATTGTCCAAATAGACACAAAATGCTGGAGTTAAGCCCCTGTTCCACTTAGGCGATTTTTTCGGCGACTACATGGCGACTGTCGCCACATGGTCGTTAGGTGACACCTGTGTGGTCGTGAGTTGTCTCCTCAAGTCGCCTAAAGAGTTGTAACGTTTTTCTGGTCGCTGCTGGATTTTGAAATGTTCAAAACCTTTTGGCGACTGTGGGCTTGACGTAGCTTGTCTTCTCCTGTCGTAGGTGCTGCCGTAGGTTGTCGCCAGGATGATGTAGGTTGTCGCCAGGTGATGACCGGTGAACTCCATTGGCGACTGCCTACGCCAACCAGCGTCTGGTACCGGCAGCAGGGTCATTGCTTGTCGTATCTTGTCTCGGGTGGTCGCAGGTTGACTTCGGTTGTCTTAGGTTGTCGCCTGTGTGGTCGTAGGTCGATATCATAATGGGTCGCCGGTTGTCGTTACCTTGCCGTAGCTTGATGTCAACTAGGTGGGAGGTTGTCGTAGTTTGTCGTAGACATTGTTGTATTGAGGGGTCCAGTCGCCGCTTTTTCGGCAACCTGCTACGACTGTGACAGTCACCGGCAGTCGCCGAAAAAGTCGCCTAAGTGGTACAGGCTAATCGGGACAGGCAGCATCTTTGGGGAGAAGGAATAGGTGATGTTTTGGGTAGAGACCCTTCTTCAGACCCTTCATAGTCCAAATAGTCCCCTTGTGTGTCAATGATAAGATAAGGGATAGTAAACTAACCACTTACCTGGTGCCCACATCAGCAACCTCACAGCACCAGAGATCCAGGTTTGATCCTGACTCTAGGCACTGTCTCTGTGGAGTTTGCATGCTCTCCTTCTGACTACATGGGTTGTCTCTTGATGCTAATTTCCGCCAATATCCCAAAGGCGTGTGTGTTGGTAGGTTAATTGGCCTCTATAAATTGCCCCCAGTGTGTAGAGAGTGGATGTGAATTGAGGATAACATCCCTAGTGTGAAGGGATAATCAATAGTCAGTGTGATTTCTGGGCCGAAGGGCCTGTTTCTATGGTGTCACAATAAAAGTCACATTACATTCACCAGCCACAACTGGGGACCTGCATTTAGCCCCTCATACCACTCACTTCCACTTTGCCACCAGGGATTTTGGCAAATCTCCATCTACGGGGACAGTGTGGAGAGAGTGTCCAGCTTTAAATTTCTGGGCACTCAAATTGGTCCACCAACACCGTTACGCTGGTCAAGAAGGCACAGCAACGACTGTTCTTCATGAGAACATTGAAAAGGACTGGTCTGCCCCAACAGCTGCTGACAACCTTCCACCGCTGCACCACAGAGAGCATATTAACATATGGCATTTCTGTGTGGTATCTCAGCTGCACGGAGGCGGAGAGGAGAGCTCTTCAGCGCGTCGTCCACAGAGCGCAGAAGATTATTGGGACACCGTTACCACACACGGTGCCTTAGGAAGGCCGTCAGCATCCATAAAGACTCCTCACACCCTTGTAATGGACTGTTCGAACTACTTCCCTCTGGCAGATGTTACAAGGCCTTCTACGCCCGCACCTCCAGACTCAGGAACATCTTCATTCCCAGAACTATAGCGGCTCTGAACCGGCCCTGCTGAGTGCCCTCCATCCCCCATGGACTGTCTCCCTCAGATGGTCACGTCGCACAGACACATCTGCACTTTAGTCTGTTTCAACTGTTTTGACTATTTTACTGTTCTTTTTACAAACCACGTTCTCGGGGTATCTAAATCTAAATTTTATTAGTTATTTAAATTATGACATCGGATGGAAGCTGCATACTAAATCTCGTTGCACTTATGTGCAATGACAATAAAATATATTATTATTATTATTATTATTATTATTATTATTATTATTATTATTATTATTATTATTATTATTATTATTATTATTATTACTATTAAATAGTGGCAGAGCAGACAGTTGTCTACACTGGCACTTACCCTCTCATTCTTCTATCCAAAGAGAACTACCAGCAGAAGCTAAGTGTATTGGATCCAATTTTTATGAAAATGTTCTCCCAAACTGCAAAAGATATTACTGCATAATCCAATTAATTTTCCACACATTTCTTCTTACTTTCCCCAATCCAGTTTTAGATCCTTGCCTTCATGGTCTCTTTTACCTCATGGGGTTCAATTTTGCTGACAGATGTTATGTAGCATTGAATCTAGGGCGGCACTGTGGTGCAGCGGTAGAGTCACTGCCTTACAGCGGCAGAAACCCAGGTTCAATCCTGACTACGGGTGCTGTCTGTGTGAAGTTTGTACATTCTCTATGGGATCGGGTAGGTTTTCTCCAGGTGCTCCGGTTTCCTCCCACACTGGTTCGTAGGTTGGTTGACCTTGGTAAAATTGTAAATTGTCCCTAGTGTGTTGGACAATGTTAGTGTACGGGGTGATAACTGGTCAGGCTGTATCTCTGAAATAAAGTTTTAAGTCCAAGTACACAGCATCAACCTCACAACCTCATCTATCCTTTCTGTTAATTCAAGGAGCATAATTGCAAGATGCTCATGGTTCTTTTTGGTTAGCATTAAAACATTTTTAATCTACTTTCGGGAAGTTGGCTGGATATTCAAGAAAACTATTCTTGCAGGCAAGACAAACAGGGGATAAGCTAAACTATATTCTGATCACATCAATTACAGGAAAAGCTTTCTACAGAGTATAAATATTGAGCTGATACTCCAAATATTAAATACTCCAAACATTAGAAAATAAATACACAATTAGACCTGAGGGAACCAAACAGATGTGTCACATACTCAGATTATAGTGTATATATTTTTTCCTTCTTGTTTTACAATATAATGACTTCTGATTGATATTAATAACAGAACAGGGACCCAAGACACAGTCACATGGAAATCCCATACAAGCAAGAGGAAATCATGTGGCGCTAGGTAAAAATGATTTAAACGCTCAAGAATCACTTGTGGTTTTCCCCACATGTTTTCCAAGTTCAATGTCAATCATGAGTTCCAAGGAAAAACTAAGATTTATTTACAAGTGTCTTACATCTTTAAATATGACCAACCAAATGTAATGGTTCAATGTGTAGGGAGGAACCACAGATGCTGGTTTAAACCCAAGATAGACACAAAATGCTGGAGTAACTCAGCGGGGCAGGCAGCATCTCTGGAGTAAAGAAATCTCACGCTTTCCTTTCCCGTGACTTTCAGTCTGAGGATGGGTCTTGACCCGAAACGTCACCATTCCTTCCCTCCAGAGCTGCTGCCTGTTCCGCTGAGTTACTTTGAGTCTCTCTGCAATGGTTCCATGATTGGTACATGGTGCGAATTAAAAGAGAACTTGCCAAAAAAACTCAGCATTACAATACCTCTTACTTGTGTTTGATGATTTTAATTCAGTAACTGGACCCAAACATGACACATGTTCAATTCATGCAATCAGGCAATCTTCCAAAAAAACTGTGAGGGTAACTTTACCTTGGGGAAAACATTTTCAACTTTCTTCATTGTATAGTTTAGTTTAGTTCAGAGCTACAGTGGGGAAACGAGCCCTTCAGCCTGCCAAGTCTGCTCCAACCAGCGATCCCCACACACTAAAGGGCCTGTCCCACTGTACGAGGTAATCTCCCGAGTTTCCCCTGATTTGAACTCGGAGAATTACGGTAATAGCCATTCGTAGGTTCTCGGGGTTAACGTGGACATTTTTCACATTGCTGAAAAAACTTCACGAGCTTACCGCGTTTCCCGAGTACCTGCCGTTAGCGTACGAGCCGCTAAGAGACGTCCCGAGCTCCGACGTACCCGCTACGTACATTCTACTTACTTACCACGAGTTTGATTTTTTTTTAACTCGTGAGAGCTCTTGGGTAAACTCGTATAGTGGGACAGGCCCTTAATACTATCCAACACACACTAGGGACAATTTACATTTATAGAAAGCCAATTAACCGACAAACCTTTATGTCTTTTGAATGTGGGAGGAAACCGAAGATGTCAGAGAAAATCCACGCAGGTCACGGGGAGAAGGTACAAACTCCATACAGATAGCACCAGGACCGAACCCAGGTCTCTGGAACTGTAAGGGCTGTTAGGCAGCAACTCCACTGCTGCCTTACATTACTAGCATTAGAAATTATTACACTTTTTGCAAATCTGTATTATAAATTAGATATTTGACATAACGGCTGACGTATTCACTTGGCAATCTTGAGTGGCAAACCAGCTGCTATTTGTTCAGTGAAAAGAGAAGCCAATAGGGGAAAGTTCATGTTACAGGTTGAGTGAGTGCTCTTCAGACAATGCTGACAAACTGGATAACTTTTAACCACACTAGTAAGCTTGTTTACTTATTAATTGCAGGCAAGAACTACATGTGGGGAACTAATCAGTTCCTGATTTATTGCTTGCCAACTACAAGTTGAGATGACTAATTTTGAAAATAGCCAGGGAATTCAGAAATTCTGATACTTTAAGTGATGCAGTGGACCATTTAGAAAAACTAAATGGAAAATCCTTCAATAGCAAGGCAGCATAGTTGCTGCCTTACAGCTGCAGAGAGCCGGGTTCAATCCTCACAACAGGTGCTGTCTGTATGGAGTTTGTACGTTCTCCCCGTGACCTGCATGAGTTTTCTCTGGGAGCTCCGGTGTCTCCGACACTCCAAAGACGTACTGGTTTGTAGGCTAATTGGCTTGGTAAAATCGTAAATTGTCCCTGGTGTATGTAAGATAGTGTTAGTGTGTGGGGATTGGTAGTCGGCACGGAGCCGAAGGGCCTGTTTCCACACTGTAATTTTAGGCTAAACTGAACTAAACTAACCAATAGTCATTATAACTTTAAAAGTGACTAAAAATGATTAAAAGTGACGGCCACTTCTTATTTCATTGCATATGTTCATCCATTGCTAACCAAATCTGTAAGGTTAAACGTAATGCCTGTTCGTATCTACACTGAAAAACTGTAAGAAAATCTCTTTGTATTCTGTCTGCTCAGGATCAAGGATGATGTGCTTCTAGTTTAGTGGTTCTGGGGTGGAGGCTGATCAGTCCCATAAGAGACCTGCAGACTTGGCCACAGCTTGGGCAGAGTAGGCTTGATGGGATGAATGGGTGGATAGTTCAGGAAGTGGTATGATCCTTCTGCCATTGACACTGGAGTTCAGCATCCTCCAATGAGGGAACTTGAGGTGCTGAATTAAATCCTGAATACTCCTTCCCAATTCTGAGAACTCGCGTCTAAGGATCACCACGAGCCAGTAAAGATGCAACACTTTTTGAGAATCGAATCTTTTCTTCTATTTATCCAGTAATCTCTTGTTATAACTGAGGCCAGAGGAGGCTATCTGCTTTGGTATTCTGGGGTCAGATCTGAAAATACTTGGCTTCCCCAATACAGCCCAATTAGGATCTCAGTGTTTGCAATGTTGGGTTTAGGGAGAAGGTTGACATCAGTGTGCTTATCATGTCGATGAAGAACTTCATTGGAGAACTTTGCTGAGATCTTGCTGATAGTACCTCTCCAGTGCTTGGAACTGCAGGTTGAATGTTGTCCATGTCTCTATAGCATGCAAGAGGGCAGGGTGCATTGCCGCCAGAAGACCATGAACTTTCTGCCAGGTTTGAAATTTCAAACACAAGAGGGAGAGAGAGACAAATTTCCATAGATTGCCATATGTGAGAAATATGCTTCTTAAGAAAAATATTTTTTTTTTTAATGAAGTCAAGACAGGTCATGTTGTTGGATGATGCTCATTCCTGCTTTTGCCTTGGTGACACGTGATGTCAATCGTGTCTCTAGATAGTCAGAATCCACACTATGATTCAGGGAAGATGTCCTTAACCACCTTTCTTCAAAATGGCCACGATTACAATCTTTCCAAGATTCATACAGTTGTGCTTGTGAACTTATGACAGAGGCTCCACTCTCCCAAAATTTAGAAATTCAACAGATACACTATTTTCAAACAGGGAAACAACAAAGTGCTGGAGTAACTCAACAGTTCAGACAGCATCTGTAGAGGGAATGGATAGGTGACATTTCAGGTCCGGGCCCTTCTTTGGACTGATTGGAGGAAGGGGAGACGGCTGGGTAAGAGAGGTAGGGGTGGCAAATGAGAAATGGATATAGGGGAGCGAGTTTGATTGGCAGACGCGCGGCATAAGTGACTAAGGCTGGAGGTGAAAAGAAGGCAAAACAGTGCCAGAGAAGGAAAGGAAAGGAGTGAAACGTAAAGCTGGAGGCGGATTTGGGTGAAAGGCTATTCCAGCATTTGATTGTTCCTTTTGTCACTATTTCCAAGACCTTGTTTTCAGGTGGTGTATGACATTCATTGCTGAGTCAGAGTGAGAAGGAAAATGGATGGAACAGTTGGTTGTGGGTTGGAGCCAAGAATAGACCAAGAACTTTATATCCAGAACAGAGCTTTTTGTTTGAAAGTGCTGCTTCCAGCATGTACTAAAAGCATCTCCCTCCCCCTTTGTAGACCAATGTGAAACTTACTAAGCCGTGGTGAAACTGGTTCCATAGTGGTGTAGACAGGGAGTTCCAGCTATGGAGTCAGTGATGATGAAGGAATAACATTAACGGATAGAAGTTGCGTGTATTGTTGAAGTTCTGAGACAATAGTGCACTTGTCTTTCTCTCTCTTAGAAATCATAAAGGACAGATAAGCAATTTAAAAACCACTACAGTCAAAAATAAACTCTTTATTCTTTGCATCTTAACAGTTTAAGTAGAGTGTCACTTCTTGCAATGGCCTGCTTGAAATTGGGAAAAAAAAGCATTAGTTCTGTTATTTGTCAAGTTGGTAACATTATTAGTATTTGATGATTTTTGTTTTGGTCACATTTACAGAAATTGCATGGCTTACCATGATGAGATTTGAATTTTATGACATTTGGTTTGCAAATCACGTGTCCTAACAGTCTTCCAATTCTTCTCAGTTAGTCTCTCGGGCTCCAGGACGACTTCATAAGTTCATAAGTCATCAGAGCAGGATCAGGCCATTCAGTCCATCGAGTCTACAGTGCCATTCAATCATTGTTGGTCTATCTTTCCCTCACAACATCATTCTCCTGCCTTCTTCCCACAACCCTTGGCACCCTTCATAATCAAGATGCTGTCAATCTCCGACTTAAAATTCCACAGATTCACCACCCTCTGACTAAGAAATTCCTACTCGTCTCCTTTTTAAATGTACATCCTTTTATTCTGAGGCTGTACCCTCTGGTCCTGCATTCTCCCACTAGTGGGGGTGGGGGAGTATTTGGGTGAAGGGCGATTCCAGCATTTGGAGTTCCTTTTGTCACTATTTCCAATACCTTGTTTTCAGTGGGAATACGACCCGCTTCCTTTTCAGTTTTCTGGGGTCTGAGGTGGCAGATGAGAAGATGAGGCCATTAGGTAGTAGATTAGTTCACAGTCGAGGTGGGCAAGCGAGTACACTTTGAGTGATTATTTTGTTTAGTTTAGTTTAGAGATACAGCGTGGAAACAGGCCCTTTCAGCCCACCGGGTCCGCGCCGACCAGCGGTCCCCGCACATTAACACTATCCTATACCCACTAGGGACAATTTTTTTTACATTTACCAAGCTGATGAACCTACATACCTGTACATCTTTGGAGTGTGGGAGGAAACCGAAGATCTCGGAGAAAACCCACGCAGATCATGGGGAGAACGTACAAACTCCGTATAGACAGCACCCGTAGTCAGGATCCAACCCGGGTCTCCAGAGCTGCATTTGCTGTAAGGAAGCAGCTCTACTGCTGCGCCACCATGCTGCCAGAGATTTGCAGAAGTGCTGGATTTCTTATCCATTTGGCAATCTCTTTCCACATTAATCATATCTGTTCTGAGCATCTTATGCTGGACATGTTAACAACATGACCTGCCCCATCACTGCCAACTCCCAGTAAATTCCCTGGAAGGATCAGCATATCTCATAACATTCACACATGTGGCAGACCCTGTGACCACATCAGATTTTCTCTCCAAGCTAATTCACAATGGCAGCCACAAGTCAATATTTTAGCATCATTATTTAATAACAAAAAAAATTGTTGAAGGATTGGTCGTTCTCCCTCAATTACCACAATTTCATTTCCTAATACTGCATTCCCAGCAATTAATTTTAAGGGCACACATTTTTACAAAAGGGCGATCATTAACATTTTCGACACACGACCTCAGCCTTATTCAAGCATAAGCTAAACTCTTTATTTCTGCAGGAAAGAGAATAATCAATGGCTGCAATTGGAACAATATGTTGAGCTTGTGCCAACTGTCCATTTCTATCAGGATTTTGCAACCTAATTGGATATAACCATGTAAGAAATAGAGAATAGAACATTGTAGCACAGGAACGAGCCCTTCGGCCCACAATCATCTGTGCTGAACAAGATGCCATGACCAGAGCACATGACATATTCTATATCCCACAACATTCACAACCCTATCCAGAAGTCTCTTAAATGCGTCTATCATATCTACCTCAACCAAAGTCCCTGGCATTGCATCCCAGGCACTCACTACCTCTGTGTAAGAAACTAGCCCCACACATCTCCATCTTAAAGCCATGGCCTCTCGTATCTGATTTTTCCTTTCTGGCAAAAAGGTTCTGACTGTCTATCCTATCTGTGCCCCCCATTTAATATATTTCTATCAGGTCTTTGTGCAACCACTGACATTCCAGAGAAAACAATCCAAGTCTTTCCATCCATTCCCGCTGTAGCTAATATTCCCTAATCGAGATATCATTCTGGTAGACTTCCCCTGCACGCTTTCTAAAGCCTTCACATCCTTCCTGGAATGGAGCAACCAGAACTGTATGCAATACTCAAAATGCAACCTAACCAAAGACCTATAAAGCTGTACCATGACTTTCTGACTGTTATACTCAATGCCCTGACGAATAAAAGCAAGCATACCATTTACCACTCCATCTACTTGTGTTGCTATTTTCAAGCAGTTATGGACTTGGAACCCAAAATCTCTCTGTACATCAATGCTGTTAACGATCATGCCATTAATTGTATATTATCTCCTTACATTCGATGTTGATCAGTGCAACACCTAACTCTTGCTCGATCTGCCATTTATCTATCTGCCAAACTCTATCTGCCATTTCTCTGCCCATTTTTGTAACTGATCTATATCCCATTGTACAATTTGACAGACTTTCTCAGAAGCCGTGACCCCAGCAATGTTGGTGTCAACTGCCAACATGCAGACCAACCCATTGGCATTTACGTCCATCTATATATCAATCACAAACAGCAGTGGTCCCAGCACAGAGTCCTGTGGAACATCACTGGGCAGACTTACAGCCTATGTATTTTCCTTCCACCACAACCCTGACTTCTATCACTAAGCCAGTTCTGAATCCATATTGTAGTGGCCATTTGGCCTGTTTTGTATGTCATTGAAGATGGCATGTGCCTAAAATTTAGACTGCTCATTATATTGTGGGTGGGATTTATGACATGTATTTGGGCGTGTTTGGAGCTAAGATGCTTGCGCAGAAGTTTCATTTTTAGTGTAGTTTGGAGAGCACAGGACGAAGGTTAACCCTTTGACCATGTGGGAGCATGCCAGAACATGCAAGCCATGCCAGATCATGCGAGATCATGTGAGTTTTAAAGGAGATCATGCCAGTGTTACAGAGACACGAGGAGTTTTCTAATGTTTAAAGTAACAAGCTGGAGTTCGATGAAGATTGCAGTAACGTCGGAGGAAGTTTGGATGTATTTTACCATTTTCTATCAACAATAAAGCATTTATTAATCAAAGGACTGTGTTCTTGAAGACTTATCTGTGAAGAAGCTCTAAAGGTCTCTGTGAGTGAGCCAGCTTGCGTATCGAAGATATTCCTCTTATCCCTGCTCATCCATTTAGCGACTAGGGAGTTAATTTCCTGAAAGATATGAAAATCTGCCGCTACATTAAGTCGAAGGGAACCTCCAGCAGGGAGGTTAAATACTAGTCCCAGAGAGAGGGACAGAAAATTAAATTGAAGAAGACCTCCATCACAGGGGCGAAACAAGTCCCAGAGATTGGGACAGAAAAATGGCTAAGATTCTCGGAGAGGTTTTAGCCAGTATAGACTGGTTCCAGGAGGAACTGAAGAAAATAGATCTCGGCCAGAGGAGGCCTTGTTTGGTGATGTCACAATGGCCTGTGTTAATCTGCCGAATAATCGTCGTATGGCTAAGCAATGTACCCAGATTTGAAAAACAAGTTTGATGAGATATGTTTCATGAAAGAAGAATCTCTTTGAAGAATAATTTCTACAAGGATGATTGCTTAAAATGCATGTCTACTGAGCAGGAAGCAATTCTACCAGTAGAACCTCAGACCTCTTTGCAATAAGGGAAGATTTACACTTTCTAAGTGGAACAGCAACAATTGTGAAAGCTTTCCACTAGATGATAGAGCCAAAGAAACCAGAGAGTTGGATTTGGAAAGAGACAATCTGTCAATGGAAAGAGCATTGGAAGTTACTCATGTTGTACAACTGATATATGTTAACACAGAAGACAATTCTGCGAATGAAGTTTCCAGAGAACTGACGGTGAACCGTTTCTTATGCGATAAGAAATGGATCGATTAACTAAAATATCTCTGCAAGCCAGACAGAGAATGGCAAAAGCTTGAGCTGGGATTTGAAATCTCTGCTAATGATTCGGACATTAAATCAAACCTAGCGGTGAACTTTATTGCTAAAGATCCTGTTATTCTTTTGATGGATTTTCACACTTCAACATTGCTGTTACAACACATCCATGAGTTGATCGGACATGGAGGAAGACGTTTCATGCTGTCAAAGGTTTGGACTATTATGTTTTGGACTATATATTGGGTATTATGCCTGATTTTAAGGGTTTGGTATGCACAGTACGACTTTGAACTAAAACCAGTGTTTTAATAAGATTAATAACCAAGTTGTGCTTGCTTCTCGAAGGCGAAAGTGAAGATGGAAGAGTCGATGAAGAATTCTGATTGTGGATATATAGTGCATGCTATTTTTACCTCGTTAGTGTAGTTTAGTATCCCCGCTTGTCACGCGGTAGACCGGGATTTAATTTCCCGACGAGGAGCCACAGAGTTTTATACCCTGACCTTTTGCTTTTGATATATGTTAAGCCTTTATGGCCACTTTTTTAATGTTTATTACTAATTGCCTCGTTATATACTCGGAACAATTAGGGGCCGGTATGTAGTGGCCATTTGGCCTGTTTTGCATGTCATTGATGATGGCATGTGCCTTTAAATTTTAGACTGCCCGTTCTATTGTGGGTGGGATTTATTATGCTTGCGAAGAAGTTTCGTTTTTAGTGTAGTTTGGAGAGCGCTGGAAGAAGGTTAACCCTTTGACCATGCGGGAGCATGCGGGAGCATGCCAGAACATGCAAGCCATGCCAGATCATGCAAGATCATGTGAGTTTTAAAGGAGATAATGCCAGTGTTACGGAGACACGAGGAGTTTTCTAATGTTTAAAGTAAAAAGCTGGAGTTCGATGAAGATTGCAGTAATGTCGGAAGAAGTTTGGATGTATTTTACTGTTTTCTATCAACAATAAAGCATTTATTAATCAAAGGACTGTGTTCTTGAAGACTTATCTGTGAAGAAGCTCTAAAGGTCTCTGTGAGTGAGCCAGCATGCGTATCGAAGATATTCCCCTTATCCCAGCTCATCCATTTAGTGACTAGGGAGTTAATTTCCTGAGATACGAAAATCTGCCGCTACACATATGACATACAACGTTAATCCCGTGCAACTTAATCTAATGGATCAGCCTATCATGGGGCACTTTACCAAATGCCTTACTTAAATCCATTTGTCAACATCCACCACCCTACTCTCATCAATCACCTTTATCACATCCTTAACAAACTCAATCAAGTTAGTAAGGTATGATATGCCCTGTACAAAGCAAAGACTCTCCAGTCTTTAGGGATTCTGAGCTTCTCCCCGCAGGCCACAGACCGCTGGGCCTTTCTTCGCAGCGGTGAACCAGGCTTGCCACTGCATGTGGCACTGGGCAGCCGCGGGGTCTTAGTTAGAAACATAGAAACATAGAAACATCGAAAAATAGGTGCACGAGTACGCCATTCGGCCCTTCAAGCCAACACCGCCATTCAATATGATCATGGCTGATCATCTAAAGCCATTCCTGCTTTTTTCCCCATATCCCTTGATTCCTTTAGCCCAATGAGCTAAATCTTACCCTCTCTTGCTCTTGTTGGCCGCAGGGTCTGACCTTACTCGTGGGCAGCCACTGGTTGCTCACGGCATCCTTGCTCTCGGGAGTTTGGGAACATCATTTTCACTCAGACAATAGTCATTATCTGGAATGAGCTACCAGAGGAAGCATTGGAATCAATTCAGGGACTGTTTCTTCCCAGCTGTTATCAGGCAACTGAATCATCCAATCACATCCTGAGCGCAGTGCTGAACCACTATCTACCTCTTTGGTGACCCTCAGACCATCCTTGATTGGACTTTGCTGGCTTTACCTTACACTAAACGTTGTAATCATGTCTTTCCGCAGACTGGACAGCATGCAACTAAACTTTTCACTGTACCTCAGTACACGTGACAATGAACTAAACTGAAACTGTAAGAATATTCAGTGTTTCAGTGTGATCACCTCTTATTCTTTCAATCTATAAAGAATAGAGCCCAAGCTTACTCAATCATTCCTCATATTACAGATATGCCATCCCTGGAATCACTCTGGCGAAAACTTACACCATTCCCTCCATAGTAAGTACAAACATTCTTAGGTATGGAAACACAATCGTACACAATATTTCAGGTAAGATATCACAAGTCCTTATATAATTAACATAAGACGTCTTTACTCGTATACTCACATGTTCTGTCAGCACACAATACGGTCATAATAGGAGTAAGGAATAGGAGTGGAATTAGAGGCCACGTGACCGATCAAGTCTACTCTGCTATTCAATCATGGCTGATTTATCTCTCCCCCATAACCCCATTCTCCTGTCATCTCCCCATAACCTCTGACACCTGTACTAATCGAGAATCTATCTATCTCTGACTTTTAAATATCCACTGACTTCTGTGGCACCCTCTGGCTAAAGAAATGTCTTCTCATCTCCTTCCTAAAAGAACATCCTTTAATTGCATGGTACACAAAAATTCTGGAGAAACTCAGCGGGTGCAGCAGCATCTATGGAGCGAAGGAGATAGGTAACGTTTCGGGCCGAAACCCTTCTTCAAACTGATAGGGGGTGGCGGGGAGAAGGAAGGAAAAAGGGAGGAGGAGGAGCCCGAGGGCTGGGGGATGGGAGGAAACAGCTCGAGGGCTAAGGAAAGGGAGGAGACAGCAAGGGCTAACAAAATTGGGAGAATTCAATGTTCATGCATCCGGATGCAGGCTCCCCAAGCGCCTTTAATTCCATGACCTCTGGTTCTAGACACTTCCACTAATGGAAACATCCTCTCCACATCCACTCTATCGAAGCCTTTCATTATTCTGTGTCATGTGTCTTTCCAACAGCCATGCACCAGTATAGTTCAACATTGCATCAGTGATGGTCCACATTTGTTTGGAATCACAGGCCTGAAGGAGCTGCCAAAAATGTGAAAGCAACCAATTCTAAATTACAAGCCAAAAAGGGGATAAACAACAGTAAATTACTTGCAATATCTTGACTAAATTGTTTTTAATTCCGTGGCAAAAAATATTTTCCCCAGAGCTGTTTGGAAAAGTTTCTAGCCACAGCCATGCATTGTGAACACGTGCATGCTTCAGAATTTGCAGCATGCACCAGTATGCTTCTGAATTGAAGGGAAGCCTCATGGCTACATTTCACATAACTTGAAATCATGTTATTTTACCGTTTTGTCTAAGTGACTTTGAAAGTTATTGGACATGCAATTCTTGTGGGACATACTTGGATAGATCCCAATAATGGGCCGCGGGATTTAACCCGAGCTTCCTTCCTTGGGATGCCTGCTGGTTGCCAGCTTCCAGCTACTTGCTCATTGGCATGATTGCTGCATGCAGACAGCACCAACTGTGCCTTGCAACGGCAGAATGCAGCAGCAGTGGACCCAATGTCATGAATGGCTAGCAGTGCTTAAAGCTAGCCTGCAATGCTTAAAGACACGAATAATAAAACAGAAAGCAAAAACGCTAGAAATACTCAGCAGTTTAAGACGGCACCTATGGAGAGCAAAACAAGGTTAGCGTTGCTGGTCCGTGTCCTTTCATTAGAACTGGAAACACTTAGAAAGCAGGAATGCTTTAGTCGCAGGAAGCGAGATATGGTGAGGGAACAAAGGGGATGTGTGTGAGACCATTGAGAGACTGGATGGCACAGACTGTGTCGACTGAGAAGGAATGAGGAAGGCTTGTTAACGGCAGGAATCTGTCAGGAAGATAAATAATAAAACGAATAGAGGGTAAAGATAAAATAAAGCAAATAAAATAAATTCACGCTGAAACTGTGAGATACAGAATACAACAGGTCTGGAAATGCAAAATTGTGGAGAACACTAAGAAAGCCCAGCATGCCGGGCAGCATATGCAGAGGAAGAAAAAACAAATTAAATCAGAAATAGTTATGAAATAGCCACTCCCCACCCCCTTCACAACAAGAAGCACGTTTTATTTATTGTTTAAACACAGCAATATCGTCTGGTTGCCTGCGTAACGCACACAAGCTCCCACGCTCAAAACACCAGATAATCTGTGGTACACAAAAAAGCTGGAGAAACTCAGCGGGTGCAGAAGCATCTATGGAGCGAAGGAGCGAAGGAAATAGGCAACGTTTCGGGCCGAAACCCTTCTTCAGACTTTGCCTATTTCCTTCGCTCCATAGATGCTGCTGCACCCGCTGAGTTTCTCCAGCTTTTTTGTGTACCTTCGATTTCCCAGCATCTGCAGTTCCTTCTTAAACACCAGATAATCTGTAATCTGTTTTAATCGAAGATGGACACACAAAGCTGGAGTAATTCAAACTGAACAGGCAGCATCTCTGGAGAGAAGGATTGGGTGACCCAAAATGCCACCCATTCCTTCTCTCCACTGAGTCACTCCAGCATTTTGTGTCCATCTTTGGTGTGATAGTTGTCTCATCTCATCGGCTTCATGGAAGAGACGCAGTACACGCCACTTGCATCTATTCATCCAAGTGTGCTCTTAATGAAATCTCACATCTTTGCGAGGAAGGGATGGAATGGTTGTAACCACCGGCTAAAGCAAAAGGCATAGTTAGGACAGGGAAATAATCCCACCACTTAATTAACAAGGTTCTTGAATGTAAGAACTATTTATACATGTAACATTTTTGTTTTTAAATCAGTAACTCTCTTTTGAGTTTTAATGCCGACCCCGTCCTGTGGGAAGGGCTTGCGGCAGCTGGTTTCATGGTGCCTTCATTGTTGGTAGGTGCTGATCTTTCACATGGACCGCTGTCAGTGCCAGTTTTGCCAACTTTCATAGCCGCTCTGCATTAGTGGAGTCAGACGTGAATCCGCTCTATGATCTTTGGCAGTGACTCGTCCGTGCTGCGATTGCCACAGAGGCTTTTCGACGTCATTTTCGCTGCCCGTCAGATTTTAAGCCGAAAAACACTGGCGCCGAGCGGACATGATGTCAAAAAGATGAAAAAAGACAAAGATACTAGTGGAAGGTCTATGATCTTTGGAAAAAAAAGATCTTACTTATCTAAAAGAAAACAAATATCAATCTCTTTGAATCGCTGACATCGGAAAGCTGAAAAAGAACATTACATATAGGAAAGGAAGGTATCGCTGTGTTTAAACAATAAATAAAATGTGCTTCTTGTTGTTGGGGGGAAAGAGTGGGAGGAGATGAAATTGTTTGTTGTCATGCACACTTGTCATCGCCCCGCCAGGGAATTTGTGTGTCCCCGCCATGTATTAAAAGCGATTTACTATGGCTGCCAATGCCCCGAGCCATCTGACCCCACGGCTGGGGTGGGTGTGAATCACCCCGTGTGTGGGTCGGGTCTGGGGGTCGAATCACCCTGGTGTGGGGGTTGGGGTCCGATGGCGGTGCATCGCGGTCAGTAACTCTGGGTGGGCGAAGGGACCAGCCTGTCCCACACCTTTGCTCCACCCGGCGCTGCCGACACACAGCCCATCGCAGTATGGCTGCACGCGGGAGACGAGGTGGAGGGTTGCCCTGGCCATGGGAGTGTGGGGGCTGTCCCGAGGGATGCGCTTCTTCAGTCACTTACAACTTGGTGCTCGGGTTTAGAATGCCCAGTCACCTATGGTTTGTGAGGGGAAATGATCCCCACTCTCCCGTCTCCATCGGCCAGTGATGTGATGGACGCGGGGGTCTGGACCAATCGCTGACATGTCCTGCCCCCCCCCCCCCAGCAACGTCATGTCCGTTATTTGACTTTTCGGCTGAGTGGCCATTCGGTGAGTTGGCTTGTAGGCGACGCTGCCTTTCGGTGAGGTGGCGTTTCAGCATAGCGGCCTTTCAGTTAGTTGTCTTTTAGGCATCCCACCCTTTCGGTTAGTTGGCTTTTAGGCTTTGTACGCTTTCAGTTAGTTGGCTTTTCAGCTTTGTTTCCGTTTGGTTATTTGACTTCCATTTCTTTGCTTCGGCTTCTTGTCCTTCGACGCCACGTCCTGGTACAAGATTACCCATTCCTTCTCTCCAGAGATGCTACCTGACCTGCTGAGTTACTCCAGCATTTTGTGTCTACGATAGATCAGCCATGATTGAATGGCTGAGTAGACTTGATGGGCTGAATGGCCTAATTCTACTCCTAGCACTTATAATCTTCTGAGAACATCCCGCACTTTCTCAGATCCTACACCAGAACGACCTGTTCAGAAAGCAGAGAATTCCTCAGATTCATGTGACCAGAAGCTGAGGCACCCCAGCATTCTGGGCGGAGGGGTCTGCAAATCTGTTACTCATTCTCTATTCGGTTTCTCCAATCTGGAGGAGACTAATTGGTGCAACTAAAAATTCAGAGACGAGCAAGTGAATTGCTACTTCACCTGCCTCAAATTACACTGCCCAGGATGTCTCTGCCTTGAGTTCCATTCCCCTGGATTACACTGACCAATTTACATTACCTTGAAGTGTACTTCTTTCAATTGCTTTGCTCTACATTACTTTGCTGATTAACACTGCCCTAAGTTACATTGGCCTGAGGTACATAGACATAATTTACAATGCATTGTGTTACACTGCCTAATTATACTTCCCCGAGTCACACTGTCACAAGCTACATTACTTTGGTACTCTGCACCATGTTACACTCTCCTGAGTTAAAATGCCCTGAGCTACCCTGCCCTGGGTTACTCTTCACTGCTACAATGCCTTTCATTTCACTGCAGAGTCAAATAAACTTTTCAGGCTGTCAATTAATCACAGCTAATATATGTGTCTAATACAACCAGCTCTTAACCATTTTTTGATAGGTCTTTAAACAAGAAACAAACAACTTTATCCGTAAGTATCTGGATGTTTATATTGCGATCCCGTTGGGTATCAAAGTAATGCAGTGTTCTTGCTTTTTAACAATGCAAGTTTCTCAGACGTTCAGTTTGCATGAAGAGATTAAAATCTCGGCATATAAATATTCTAGCATGCAAATAGTCTTGTAAATAAACCTACCTCTTTTGGATATATACAACAGTCACTCAATGCATTCTGAAGGTATTACATTGTTAATTTTTAGTGCAAGTTAATTGCTTACATCTGCTTTGACCATACTGCATGCCCCATAAAATCCTAAAGCCTTGTTCTCTGCATTTCTAAAATAACTCTTTCATCAGTCCTATGCTCCCTTACTATCACTACTTCTTTGCTCCATGCAAACTGCATCGAGTTACAGCAACAATTGTGTTCAAACTTTAATGTAACCACCACAGACTCTCAATGTCCAGAATCACCCAATCTCAGTTGCCGAAGATAGACACAAAAAGCTGGAGCAACTCAGCGAGTCAGACAGCATCTCTGGAGAGAAGGAATTGGGGACGTCTCAGTTGCCATTGGTTTGGTGAGCATGGAATCAGGCACTGATTGCAGCATTCAATGTTTAGCTTTGATTCCTCCACCAGCCACATATTAGCATCACTCACACAGGAGTGGATCATAAAAGGGCAATTACAGGGTCAGCATTAGGATCACACACATTCTTGCGGCATTTGCAGCATCAGCTTGCACAATTCACAAACCGATTACAAAATTAGGCAGGAAGTATAATTTGCACCAAGCACCTCATGTAAAACGTCTAAAGACGTTCAGGAAATAAACAGAAGAGCGCAAGGAAACATTGGAAAAAAAAATCCAAAGATCAAATCTGTGTTGAGATTCAGACAGAAAAAAAATTCAAGTGGCACGAGTGTAGAGAAAAGAGAAGGCAAATAATTACCACATGTACTAATCCTGAAACTGGAACAAATCAATAATGTGGACCTGGGTGATCCAGATGCTGGAAATAAATAAGAAAAGGTCGAAGAGCTATATGGGATGCATCAACGTAGCAGTGATCATAGATTTTTCTTTCTACTTTGTAAGGGAGCAATGTATTTTTATCTAGATTTCAAGTATAGCATTGAACGGGCAACTTTAAACCAGAGTTTATTACTTCGATCATTTAGTATTTAATAACAATTATCCTGAGGCAGGGCCCTGATGAGACCACTGCTGGAATATTGTGTGCAGTTTTGGTCTCCGGATTTGAGGAAGGGCATTCTCGCTGTTGAACGAGTACAGCATATGTTTCTTCAGGTTAATTCCCGGACTGACATATGACGAAAGAATGGATCGACTGGGCTTATATTCACTGGAATTTAGGATGAGAGTGAATCTTAAAGAAACATATGAAATTCTTAAGGGATTTGGACTGGATCGATGAAGGAACAATGTTCCCAATGTTGTGGGAGTTCAGAACCAAGGGTCACAGTTTAAGAATAAGGGGTAGACCATATAGGACTGAGATGAGGAAATACTTTTTCATCCAGAGTTGTGAATCTGTGGAATTCTCTGCTACAGAAGGCAGTGGAGGCTAATTCACTGGATGTTTTTAAGAGAGGGTTAGATTTAGCTCTTAAGGCTAATGGAATCAAGGGATATGGGTAGAAAGCAGAAACGGAGTACTGATTTTGAATGATCAGCCATGGTGCTGGTGGTGCTGGCTCAAAGGGCTGAATGGCCTACTCTTGTACCTATTTTCTACGTTTCTATTTACTCCAACTCATGGTTTCTCCCGCAGCGACGGGAGTTGTAGCAGGCTAAGCTGGATCCGTCTCCGCTCATAATACCTATAAGCATGGACCAGACTTTGAAAATGGCAGCAAACCATAGCTCCTCTTGCACGCCGGATCAGTAGACTATTTCTGTACAATTTGCTAATTGGGGCTATGCTTAGGTATGCCAAAACTCTTCTGGAACGTTTGTAAGAAAACAATTTCATCATCTGTTTGCACTTTGCACATCTATATAACTAAAAGTCTCATCTTAACCACTTCTTGTCTGCGCTGTATATTGAGGTTAGAAAAAACGCTACCCTATATCGCTATGACTTTTGGCCATCTCACTCACAGTCCTCCTCCACTGAGGCAGCCCTGAGGATTTTTCTGATCGATGAAAGATAAAAAAGTTATGACTGTTTAAAAAATCTTGATCAGCTGATTGGTCCTCTCGCCTGTCAATCGCCATGATGAACGTAACGTGAGTCAGTCACTCTGGAAGATTGCGAGGGAGAGACGACAACTTTTATTCTAAGCTGTGAATCAACTGAACCACGAGTCTGCAATGTACTTGCAATAAATGATTTGTTAGCCCTTAATGACAATGCTGGCAGTTGTTTGCCAATTTGGTGGCCTGCACTCTGCTGAAATGCTATAAAATTGAATGTGGTGGCCTGCACTGTGCTCAAAATTGGTGGCTACGAAACCGAATGTGTGGTGGCCTGCACTCTGCTCGAAATGCTACAAAACTAAATGTGGTGGCCTGCACTCTGCTTGAATGACTGAGTGACTGAGCTGCCAGTCCACCAGCCCACCAGCCCTGAGTGACTGAGTTGCCAGCCCACCAGCCCTGAGTGGCTGAGCTGCCAGCCCACCAGCCCTGAGTCACTGAGCTGCCAGCCCACCAGCCCTGAGTGACTGAGCTGCCAGCCCACCAGACCTGAGTGACTGAGCTGCCAGTCTATCAGGCCTGAGTGCCTGAGTTGCCATCCCACTAGGCCTGAGTGACTGAGCTGCCAGCCCAATAATCCATTCGGCCCACAATGCCCATACTAGCCATCTGGAAACCAGTCCCTTTGGCCTACAACACCCATACTAGCACTCCAGAAAGCCCCCCCCCCCCCCCCCCCCCCCCCCCCCCCCCCCCCCCCCCCCCCCCCCCCCCCCCCCCCCCCCCCCCCCCCCCCCCCCCCCACTGGCTACCAATATTGGAATTGGTGGAGAGGTGGAATATTGCATTGAGGGACCAGCCCTCCCGTGTGAACATGGGACCCAACGGGTCCCACTTAGTCTAGTGCGACAATAAAAGCAACATCAAACTAATGAAACAAGATTGTATTCGGAGACATCACATCAGGTGGATGTGGCTTGTATCCATAGAGTACAATTAACAGGTTAAAAAAAATAACAAAATAATTTGTGTTTGCGTTAATTATGCATATTTACAATGATTAACTGACAACACATTTACTGCTATTATTCCTTTTACAATATAATAAAGTGATAATTTTCTTTATTTCTGGTGCAGGTGGTGAACTGCCTTCACAAGTGATCAAAAAGTTACACCACCTTTAGTGAATTGGAAGTAACAAGCAATAGCTAAGAACAAAAAATAGTCTGGTTTCCATTGTGTGCACATAACAAACAGTTGCCTGTGCGTTTCAATGGTCTGCTATTTAAGGTCTAACTTAGTGTTATGTTAGGCTTTTAAGCTTAAACAAAGATATCTGCTGACCACTTGATTTTGCAGTATTGAGCAGATGCACTGTAATGTGCTGTAACTCCCACACATCAAGTGATTAGGTGGAAAGCCTTGTTAATTAAAGAACAATTGGAAATTATAAATGCTACATTGAGGCAGTAATATCCCAGAAATACTGCAGCGGAGCAGGTCAATGTTGCAATTGCAATAAAGCCAAACATGTTGGCCGCAGGAAAGCCAAGGTCACAGGAGTGGCAAGGTGCAGGCACACACTCGGTGCAATAAAAGGGCATCCCTTTCAGTCTTGGTAAACAGCGATGCAGACGCCTTAGGAGAATATCCCCCAGTCATTGCTGTCTCCCAAACCTGCTGGATCAGAAAGGACATGACAGATTCAAAGAAATCTCCTAAAGTAATCCCATAGTTCTATTATATGTGACAAGCACCTGTCGCAAATAAGAAAAAATAAATACCCTTATCTTTGTAAACAATGTTATATTTTGTTCCACAATGTAGGATTTGATTCTAAGCTGTAATAGGAGATGATCCAGATTTCAGCCCAACACAATAGACCTAAGAGTAGAGCTGAAGGTAGGGAAGGGCTCACTAGGATGTTTCCTGGAATTGCGGGCTGTTGTCGTAAGGAGAGATTGAAATACTTAATTTATTCTCACTAGAAGGTAGGAGGTAGAAAGCTGAACTGATGGAGGTTTATAAAACTATGAAGAGCATTGACAAAATAGATAGTCAGAGTATTGTATCCCAGGCCAGAGGGGGAAGGGGGGGTCTAGAACCAAAGCACAGAGCATTAAGGTGAGAAGGGAGACATTTTGAGATCAGTTCAATTCAGATTTTCATGCAGGGGGTTATGGTCATCTGGAATAGAAGAGTACAGCACAAGAACAGGCCTTTTGGCCCACAATGGTTGTGCTGAGCATGATGCCTAGCTGAACGGTTCTCATCTGCCTGTACATGATCCATACCCCCCTATTCCCTGCACCTATCTAAAAGTGCCTTAAACGCCACAATCGTATCTGTCTCTACCACCACCCCCGACTATGCGTTCCAGTCCCTCACTCTTTGTAACAAACGTGCTCATCCACATCCCCATTAAACCTTATCCCTCTCACCTCATAGCTATATCCTCTTGTGTTGGACATTTCTACCCTGGGAACAAGGTTCTGACCGTCCATTATCCATGCCTCTCAAAATTTGATATACTTCTATCAATTTTCCCCTCAGCCTCTGATGTTCCAGAGAAAACAATCCAAGTCTATCCATCCTCTCCCTGCAGCTGAAATCTTCTAAACCAGGCAGCATTTTGATAAACTTCCACTGCAGCCTTTCCAAAGCTTTCCTATAAGATACCAGAACAACACGCAGTACTCCAAATGTGGCCTAACAAAAGTCCTGTAGAACTGCATCAAGACTTCCTGACTCTTATACTCAATACCCCGAGCAATGAAGGCAAGCAAACCATCCACCCTCTTTGCAAACCTATCTGCTTGTTCTGCCACCTTCAGTCAGCTATGAACATGGACCAAGATCCTTCTGCATATCAATGCTGTTAATGGTCTTGCCATTAAACTGTATACTCTCCGCTTACATTGAACAAAGTGCAACATCTCACACTTGTTCGGGTTAAACTCCATCCGTCATTTCTGTCCATTTCTCCAGCAGGTCTATATCTTGATGTATATTCTTACAGTGTTCCTCACTGTCTGTAACTCCTCCAATTTTGGTGTCTTCGGTAAACTTACTCACCAACCCATCTACATCTAAGTCTCGGTCTGAAGAAGGGTTTCAACTCAAAATGTCACCTTTCCCTTTTCTCCAGAGTTGCTGACTGACCTGCTGTATTACTCCAGTTTTTTGTGTTACATTTATGTTTAAGTCATTAATATAGATCACAAACAGCAAGAGGTCCCAGCACAGATGCAGAGCTCCACTGGTCAGACCAGTTCTGAACCCATACCACTAAGCCATCATGAATCACATACATCTTAATCTTCTGAATCAGTCTTCCATGAGGGATCTTATCAATAGCCGTACTAAAATCCATGTGTACAGCATCCACACCCTACCTACATCAATCTCCTTTGTCAACTCCTCAAAAAACACATCAAGTTAGTGAGACATGGCCTGCCACAAACAAAGCCATGCTGGCTATCTCTAATTAGCAAATTCACTTCCAAATGGGAGTAGATCCTATCTCAAAGAATTCAAGGGTCATCCCTTACTTGCTACCCTTAACTCTTCTATTTACTCGAACATGCTGACCCTGCACTTTGATCAGCTGATCTTTAAGCAACTCCCACATGTCATCTGCTGACTTGCCCAATTATAACTGCTGCCAAACTACTTTCCTTATCTCCTGCCTAATGAAATTCCTAATCTGCCTTGCCCCAAGTACAAGCCAGTGCCGACCAGCGATCCCCGCACACTTACGACAATTTACAATAATTTTACTGAAGCCAAATAAAACCAACAAACCTCTATACCTTGGAGTGTGGGAGGAAACTGGAGCATGTGGGGACACCATGCGGCACTGGGAGAATGTACAAACTCCGTACAGTACAGCACCCATAGTCAGGATTGAACCCGGGTCTCTGGCACTGTAAGGCAGCAACTCTACCGCTGTGCCACTGTGATGCCCCATATTGTATTGCATGAGATATTCTGATCAATACTTTGATAGTTCTGTGCAGTTTTTATTTTTTGTGCAGTATCTTTACAAATTTCTCAAAAAACACAAGGTTACCTCCTGGGAGCCTGAAGTATGAATGTTACATCATAAAGCTTTAATTGTGGCTCCTCAGAGTACATTTTTAGGATGTTGAAGTCAGTAACATCATAGACTTCCATAAAGAAGCTCAGTACTGAGCAGGTGGACAGGGTAGTGTGAAAGACATTTGGTGTGCTTGCCTTCACAAGCTGAGGATTGAGCACAAGAGCTAGCATTATCATGTTGCAGCTGTACAAAACAGTAGATAGAACACATTTTTTGTGCAAAAGTTTTTAATTACAAAATTACAGTGAAAACACAACTCTAAAGGAGACATCTATCTAAAATAAGTAAGATACATGTGAATATCAAACTAAAACTTTCAACTGAGAAGCACTTAAGTCCCTGCAGAGCCTGGTGGTCCCGTGGAGCGACCGAGATACCCATGGTTACCCATGCTTCCCTCTCCAGGGACACATGGGCACGAACGAGGGGCAGGCAGTCGGCCACTGCCATGACCCACGAATGGTCATCATGGCCAGGCCCAGCAGCAAATTGACCAAGAGATCCCTCCAACCAACCAACACCGGCTGCTCAACGATCAGCAGAGCGGGGTTAGACCTCACTTGGAGTATTGCATACAGTTTTGATCACACACTACAGGACGGATGTGGTAGCAATAGAAGGTATAAGAGATTCACCAATAAGTTACCTGGAATGAAAGGTCTTGATTTAGTTTTAGGTTAGTTTAGCTTGGAGATACAGCGCGTAAACAGACCCTTCGACTCACCGAGCCCACACCGACCAGCGATCCCGCACATTAATACTATCCTACCCTAGGGACAATTTGTATATTTATACCAAGCCAATTAACCTGCAAACCTGTATGTCTTTAGAGTGTGGGAGGAAACCAAAGTTCTTGGGGAAAACCCACGTAGGTCACGGGGAGAACATACAAATTCCCATACTGACAGCACCTGTAGCCAGGATCGAACCCAGGTCTCTGGCACTGTGAAGCCGTTACTCTGCCACTGTGCCACCTTGCCGTCCAAGATGAGTGGTTACAAGGTGAAATGGGAATGGCCAGGTTTATTTTTACTGCAGCATAAGAGACTGAGGGGTGATCTTATCGACAGGTTTATAAAATTAAGAGGGATATAGACAAAATAGATTAATATCCTCCCAGTGTAGGGGAGTCTAGAAATAAAAGGTGCAGATTTAAGAAAAGAGGGGGAAAATGTATAGGTTTTGTGACGGTTCATTTTTCACAGAGAGTGGTTAGTATATGAAATGATCTGCTGGTGGAAGTAATAGATGCACGAACAAATACATTGTTTAGATGATGTTTGGATAAGTACTTGAGTAAGAAAGATGTAGCGGGAAATAGGACTAAAGTGGGCAAAAGGGATTAGTATGGATAGTCATCTTGGTTATAGAATTATAGAGTTACACAGCATGGAAACAGGCCCTTTGGCCCAACTTGCCCATGCCAGCCAATATGCCCCATCTACACTAGTCCCACCTGCCTGCATTTGGCTTGTATCCCTCTAAATCTATCCTATCTATGTATCTGACCCAATGTTTTTTTTTAAATGTTGCCATGGATAGATGGGCTGAAAGGTCTTGCTTCTGTGCAATTCAATTCTATGATTCTAACTCAGCAACAGATAATTGTTGTTTCGTTTGAGGCCCCCATATTTTTTACCACCCTTGATATTTAATTGTGCACAAATGTTGCCAAGTATTAAAGTCCTCTACATTATTGATATTAAAAACATTGAACGTGCCAAGAACTATAATGTAGTAGATTCAGAGTGAACTCTGAGATATTGGTGAAGCAGCCCACTATTACTAGTTTCCTTAGGGACACATATCCACAGGACGACAGACCCAGATGGGAATAACTCTGTAAACAAAGAAAAATACATTTAATAATGACTTGTTTATAAAAATTGAAACCAACAGCTTGTGCAATTGATTAATTGAATATCTATGGCGCCACAAGAAATTAGCCAATCATGCTGGTAAAGTACTTTTATTTATGCAGATTTAGGGCATCTCACTAAGCACATCTTGATAAAGGAAGCATTCATTCACAGCTGGATATCAGATCACTCAGTCAGGAACCATAACAACTTGGTGGGAAATTAATTCACTTCAGAGGCCAATCAGCAGGGCTCAGTGGGGAAATGGTCAGCAAAATCTTTTATGGATGTCCATAACTACTGAATTGGAACAAAGCACATGTACATAGCAAAGTCACAGGCAATCATTTTTGCTAATAGTTTTGAGTTAAAGTACTTGCACTGGTTTTAATATTGAGCACAAATCTTTTAAGCTGTGAAACAATTTAGGTTTTATTACATCCTTGTGTTCTTTTCCAGGCCAATTTAGTTAAGATTTCTGGGCCCTATTTTCAGTAACAATATTGTAAGTGAGGCAGTCCATTTTCAGTAATGTTCCGTACAACTTTCATTCGGAATAATAGACAGGGATTTTGAAGGCTTCGCTGCCACAAGGACTTCACTTAATGCTCTTAACCACGAGAATAATATGGGAATGGTTTCTACATCCCAACTAAATTTTAAATTTAGTTGGCTTCTTTAATTTGCATCTATTTTTTAGCTCTTCACAATATTGCTATACATGAATTATGGCCATAAGACAAGAATTGATAAAAATGCATGTGAAAAATGCTTGGAAACAAAGTGCCACAAATACTCTAATTTCGAAAAATACATTTATTCCATTGGATAAGATGGACAGATATCCTGTCAAGTACAATTGTTAATTATTCCAAGCTGATTACAGAAGAGAATCAATCTGCTGTAATGTTGTTATTTAAAAGGTAATTCTGATGTTATCTGGTTGGAAAATAAATATATTTATTCAAAAAATCATTCAAGAATATAATTCAAATCATTTGAAAAGTCTGCCAGACAGTGAATCTAAATGATGCATCTGTATGCGTAACTTGGTTGGATCTGCATGATTAATATTATTTGATATGAGCATTCAAAATTAAAAGAGAAATAAATGGAGGGGAACAATGGTCACATCATATTATTAGTTTCAATTCCTGGCAGTCAGAGGTATTGTACGTTTTAGTCACAGAGCGAGAGACGAGTTTACTTTCGAATGGTTTATAAAGATGTCAAAAGCTTAATATTGCAGGATATGCCTGACCACAAGGTCACATTAATCCAGTTCGATATATATATAAATTATAGAAGGAATATTCATTCGATATGGTGAAATCAGGAGTGTCAGATACAAGACATCATTTGTTTCACCCACTGCCTGGTGACATGTTGATGGCCAGTGAGCATAAAGTCAGCACACGGTCTTCATTTGTCTCCTCACTGAACGCAAGAGGGTTTTACAAGAGCAATTACAAAGTAGTTCATCTATCGCTGTTAAGTGACAGAGGAGAAGATCTTCCTGTGAAGTAATGCATTGACTTTTGTTTGAACTCTATTGCTGAAGAAAATTTAATAATTTATCTGATTTTTAAATTAAAATCTCTTTGAATTAAATAATTATTTAAAGGTAATGAGTGGCGTTTCTCATCAAAACAATGTTAGTTTTGTTTCCTTGTGTTATATAATAAACCAAAGCAGGCACTGTTCTTGCTCAGAAACACTCAATAACTAGCCTTTTTATACCGAACGAACTATTGCGATGTCTCCATTCCTTTATTTTCCAGAAAGCAGTGGCCATATGATCTTGCACAACAAGTAATCCCATGTGTCGGAGGGAACTACAGGTGCTGGTTTACACCGAAGATAGACACAAAATGCTGGAGTAATGCAGCTGGATCTCTGGATAGAAGGAATGGGGTAATCCTATCATTTTTTTTTAAAACAAGAGGTCACCAATGATAATTATAATAAATCCACTTAACATTAAAAGAAGAGCAAGAGTTCAAATGGAAATACCAATAACCAAATTTAAATAGTATAAATCCTTAAAAAATACACGGAAAGGCTCTTTTGTTTTCTGTTGCACTTTATGAAAACCTAATGATATACCTTTCGATATTATGTCTGATCATAACCTATTATCAAAGCTTTCCCCTCCCCCCACTTTTTTCATGGATTGTGGGTGTTGTGTAGGCTAGACTATTTACTATTAACCCGATTTCCCCCAAATAAAGTAGTTTGCTGGATTATTACAGAGGGCAGTTAAGAGACAACCATCTCTGATATTTATATTTATGTGATCGAGAATAACCTCAGTTTAATGTGATGAAAGGCTGAGTGCATAACTGCAGACCTAATTTTAGCCCTAGTACCTTTAAGCAATGCCATTTAGTAAAGAATTACAACAATTAGAACTACTCTGGATGCCTTAAATTAGATTTTAGTCTTGATGCTTAGAGAGGATGGTTCTAAGAGATCATCCATTGATGCTATATGGGTGAAACTAAGAAATAAGAAGGCGCTGTCACCTTGATGGGACTGTGGTAGATATAGGTCCCCGAATAGTTTGTGGGAGCAACAGGTGGAAATACATAAGGAGATCACAGATAGCTTGATTAATCATAAGGTTGAAGTAGTGGCAGATTTTAACTTGCCAATTGTCAAATCCCACATCAGGGTGCTATGAGTATGAATGGGATAGAATTTATTATGAGCGTTCAGGAACATTTCTTTCAATTAAACTGTGGGCAACCCTGCCAGAGAAGACGCACAAGTCCACATCTCCCCTTCGGCAAAGAGTGAGGTGTTAGTGGGGGCACTTTGGGTCCAGTGATCATAATTAGATTTTTATTACTTTTGAGAAAGGATTGGTCTGGTCCAGAGAGCTGAAGTTCTCAATTGGAGCAACAATTTTTTTACAGCATTAGGCAAGACATTTTCAGAAGTTGATCGGGGAAGGCCTTTTGCAGGTAAAGATAAATTTTCATTTTCAAGAAACAGGCCTCATCGGCCCACTGTGTTCGCACCAAACAACGATCCCCGCACATTAACACTATCCTACACACACTAGGGAACAATTTCACATTTACCAAGCCAACTAACCAACAAACCTGTACCTGTATATACACCTTGGCATGGTTATATACACCTTGGCAGGACAAATCAAAATAGAACGTACATGGTAAATGGTAGGGAATTGGAGAATACAGTTGAACAGAGGGATCTGGGAATAACTGTGCATAGTTCCTTGAAGGTGGAATCTCATATAGATAGGGTGGTAAAGAAAGCTTTTGGTATGCTAGCCTTTATAAATCAGAGCATTGAGTATAGAAGCTGGGGTGTAATGTTAAAATTGTACAAGGCATTGGTGAGACCAAATCTGGAGTATGGTGTACAATTTTGGTAGCCCAATTATAGGAAGGATGTCAACAAAATAGAGAGAGTACAGAGGAGATTTACTAGAATGTTGCCTGGGTTTCAACAACTAAGTTACAGAGAAAGGTTGAATAAGTTAGGTCTTTATTCTCTGGAGCACAGAAGGTTAAGGGGGGACTTGATAGAGGTCTTTAAAATGATGAGAGGGATAGACAGAGTTGATGTGGACAAGCTTTTCCCTTTGAGAATAGGGAAGATTCAAACAAGAGGACATGACCAGAATTAAGGGACAGAAGTTTAGGGGTAACATGAGGGGGAACTTCTTTACTCAGAGTGGTAGCGGTGTGGAATGAGCTTCCAGTGGAAGTGGTGGAGGCAGGTTCGATGGTATCATTTAAAAATAAATTGGATAGGCATATGGATGAGAAGGGAATGGAGGGTTATGGTATGAGTGCAGGCAGGTGGGACTAAGGGAAAAAAATTGTCCGGCACGGACTTGTAGGGCCGAGATGGCCTGTTTCCGTGCTGTAATTGTTATATGGTTATATGGTTTTTTGAGTGTGGGAGGAAGTCGAAGATCTTGGAGAAAACCCACGCAGGTCACGGGGAGAACGTACAAACTCCGTACAAACAGCACCCGTAGCTGGGATCGAACCCGGTTCTCCGGCGCTGCAAGGCAGCAATTCTACCGCTGCGCCACAGTGCAACTGGCAAGTGGGAGACTATTAAAAAGTGAGATAGCAGGAGGTCAGGGCAAAGATATTCCTGTTAGAGTGAATGGCAAGACTGGCAGGAATAGGGAACCCTCAAATGGTATTGAGGCTCTGGTAAAGACAAATGGGGCGTTTGTTAGTTATAGGCAGCTGGGATTAAGCAGTAGGAGGAAGAGTGCAGGGGAGAAAGGAACACATTGAAGTAGGAAATAAGGAGATAGATTATCTTTGAACTGCCAAAGCTAAGAGATTCTATGTAGATTAAGAGCAAAAAGTAAGTAGGCAGAGAACAGGGCTTCTTAAAGATCAACCAGGTCATCTATATATGTGAAGGCACAGGAGAGGGGCAAAGTGATAAAAACATATTCCTTGTTTGTATTTACCATTGAGAAAGGCATGGGTGCTGGGAACTCAAGGAAGTTATTAGTGATGTCAAAGAGAATCCACATTGCAGAAGAGGAGGAGCTGGTAGCTTTAAGGTGAGGGAAGGAACAGCAGATGCTGGTTTAAACCGAAGATAGACACAAAAAGCTGGTGTAACTCAGCGGGACAGGCAGCATCTCTGGAGAGAAGGAATGGGTGACGTTTTGGGTTGAGACCCTTCTTCAGACTGACAGTCACGGGAAAGGGAAACGAGAGATATAGACACTGATGTAGAGAGATATAGAACATTGACTGGAAGGTGTGCAAAAATGTAACGTTGATAAAGAACACAGGCCATTGTCAGCCTTAAATGGCTTAAGGTAGATAAATACTCAGGACATGATCAAGTGTGCTCTAGGATCTTGTAGGAAGCTCAGGAAGAAATCACTGGGGCCCTGGCAGTGATATGTATATCATCTATAACCACAGTGAGGTGTCGGAAGACTGCAGGGTTGCTAAATGTGCCTCTATTTAAGACATTTTGCAAGGAAAATTCTGGAAACCACATATCAGTAAACCTTACATCCATCATGGGCAAGTTATTGGAGGGGATCTTGAGACAGGATCAAATCACATTTGGAAAGGCAAGGACTGGTTAGGTTTATTATTGTCATGTGTAGCAAGGTATAGTGAGAAGTTTTGCTCAGCATCTTATCCAATCAGATAATACAATCAAGTCAAGTCAAGTACAAACAGGAAGATACAGAGTGCAGAATATAGTTCTCAGCATTGTAGTACATCAATTCCATAGACAGTTTATTGTGGCCTAGGGCAGAGCTGTTCCCAAACCAACCTGTGATGCCACCCAACACCATGCTTTCGATGGCGCATCTGCAGAAGTCTGTGAAAATCATTAGAGACATGCCACATTTCCTCAGTCTCGCCTAGAAACACAGGCGTTGCTGTGCCTTCTTGGTGGTCTCATCAATGTGGTTGGTTCACAATAGATCATTGATAATATTAAAGCCAAAAAACTTGAAGTTCTCAGCCATTTCCACCTTTTTTTTTTTTTTTTTAAATCAAAAAATTTATTCAATTATTAAAAAATAATATTTACACGACAATAAAACAAGCCAGAACCCACCACCATAAATACAATACAAACATATATCCATAATAAACTATTATACAATTATGATACAATCCTTATTGAGGATACATTCAACACCCTGCGGTGCCCAGCGGTCCCTGAACTCCCTCAGGGTGCCTGTGGACAGGGCGTATTCCCTTTCTAATCCCACCCGAGCACGGACGTAACCCCGGAAAAGGGGCAGGCAGCTGGCCCGGGTAGAGCCCTCCACCGCCTGGCGCCGTGACTCGCGGATGGCCAGCTTTGCCAGGCCCAGGAGCAACCCAACCAGGACATCTTCAGCCCTATCCTCTCCCCTACGCACAGGGTGTCCAAAGATGAGGATGGTGGGTGAAAAATGCAGCCAGAAGGCAAGGAGCA
This sequence comes from Leucoraja erinaceus, assembly GCF_028641065.1. NCBI lineage: Eukaryota > Metazoa > Chordata > Chondrichthyes > Rajiformes > Rajidae > Leucoraja > Leucoraja erinaceus. Next base: position 12,437,653 of record NC_073391.1, on the reverse strand, counting down.
GCCCCTTTAGATATTCAAACAGTGGCTGCAGCCTCACGCACTCCATGTACACGTGGTACACAGACTCTTCCAGCCTGCAAAAGTGGCAGGCGGCTGGCGAGTCTGTGAACCGCGAGAGAAACAGGTTGCAGGGAACACCTCGGTGCAATACCCTCCACCCCAGGTCCCCAATGTAGAGGGGGAGAATCCCTGCGTAGAGGGACCCCCACCGGGGGCCCACCTCGCGACCGAAAGGCAACACTGACGCCATTTCCACCTTGGAACAATTGATAGTGATTGGGGCATGTACTCCTCCACGGTATCTGGTCAATATCGAGCTCCTTCACTTGCCGACAGTGAGGGAGCGGTTATTGACCTGACGTCATGTTACAAAGTTCTCTTTCTCCTTCCTGTATGCCATCTTGTCATTGTTGCTGGTGTTAGAGATGGAGTTTGAATATGAACGTACAACCATGATGGTTCAATGCTACTTTATTGTCACCTGTACCAAGTAAAGTAAACTTCATTTTTGCATACAGCTCAGTCACTAGTCCAGGTTAACTCGTATTATCTGAAATACATGGAAGAATTGTGTTACTATGTAGCTGTGAGACCCCAGAACTACTTAGGGAGGTGTTAACATAGAAACAAAGAAAATAGGTGCATGAGTAGGCAATTCAGACCTTCAAGCCAGCACTGCCATTCAATATGATCATGGCTGATTATCCAAAATCAGTACCCTGTTCCTGCTTTCTCCCCATATCCCTTCATTCTGTTAGCCCTAAGAAAACATCCAATGAATTGGCCTCCACTTGCTTCTGTGGCAGAGAATTCCACAGATTCACAACTCTCTGGGTGAAAATGTTTCTCCTCATCTCAGTCCTAAATGGCCTACCCCTTATTCTTAAACTGTGACCCCTGGTTCTAGACTCCCCCACAATCAGGAACATTTTTCCTGCATCTAGCCTGTCCAATCTCTTGATAATTTTATATGTTTCAATAAGATATCCTCTCATCCTTCTAAATTCCAGTGAATATATGTCCAGTTGATCCATTCTTCCGTCATATGTCAGTTCCGCCATCCCGGGAATTTACTTGGTGAACCTACGTTGCACTCGCTCAATAGCAAGAATGTCCTTCCTCAAGACAGGAGACCAAAACTGCACACAATACTGTTAAAAGTGAGAATTGCTGGAGAATTCCACTTCTTGCCTCCGATTTATGTGCTGTGCCCTCTATTTATTTCCTGCGCTCTCTATCTTTACAACGACAGAAGGTGGAGACCAATTTGAAAGTATAATAGCGTGCATTGAATGGATGGAAGAAACCATTTGACTAATGTGGCATTGAGGGACAAATCTTGTATTGCATAGAATTTATGCCAGGAATTAGGGACTTGAGATCGAATGTAGAGCAAGAAAGTTGGATACTCCTGTGGCGAGTGATGTCGTGAGAAGAGTGAAACACAATAGTGAGGCATAATAGGAAAGAATGAGGGTCTGAAGCAATATTCACATCAAGGTATATGTAACGTCGTTTTTACGTTCCTTGATCTGGAAAGGTTACTACACAGGTTGAGGCATTGAATCAATAGATGGGGCTTCCGCAGCTCATTTCCAAGGAAACTTACAGCCATTCCCCACCCGCCCCCCTTTGTATCACCAATGGATTACTCCCTCCCCTCGGCCCCCACCAGCCCAAGCAGCCACAGTGAAAAAGCAGCACATCTGTTGTCAGCTGTGGCTTCTTCAACAAGCATACCAAAGCCAAGCTTTAAAAACCTTAAAAAGTCGTTCCTTTATTACGGGAAGCTGAACTGGAGTGGTGTGCGTCATCAACCCGATTTCTAGGGGCAATTGGTTAAAAAAAAAGCCGAAAATATGTTCCTGGTTTGGCTGCATTAAAGAGGATTTAGCAAACACACCATACATCTACCCCTCACTACCCAACTCACCCTTTCTCCTGACCCATTCATCCCCACCGCTTGCTCCACTGGAGATTAAAGCTCCTTCCTCAGTCTTGGAGAGAGAGTGTGTAAGATTATACACAGAGTGGAATTCTTTGCCACAGAAGGTTGTGGAGGCCAATTCACTGGATGTTTTCAAGAAAGAGTTAGATTTAGCTCTTAGGGTTAAAGGAATCAATGGATATGGGGAAAAAGCATGAACAGGGTGCAGATTTTAGATGATCAGCGATGATCATATTGAATGGCAGTGCTGGCTCAAAGGGCCGAATGGCCTACTCCTGCACCTATTTTTCTATGTTTCTACATTTTCTATGTTTCTAGACTGAAACTCAAACGCATGATAGCAGGGAAATCACAGCTGTCATTCTGATGAACTTTCTTGCTTATTTAAATCAGACTGAATTATATCTCCGACTTCAGATCAATTCGTTATTGCTCGGACAGCAGATCGGATTCCCAGTGAAAGTGTTACTCATTTTAATTTCCAGTCATTTAAAATAATATAAATTTATTATCACACTTATCCTTGGTGTTCATAGAGGCTGTTAGATGATGTCATACTTCAGTGTAAAATATTGTAGAACTTACATGGGTCATAACTAATATTAAATAAATAAATTATCCATAATGTTGACATTTTTATGAACTTTCTGAGATATTGCACCATAGGTTATGTAATCTTTTCCAAAATAAGTTCCGAACCATAACATCACTGATTCTACATCTCACTTGCAACGAGCTACCTAGATTTACAATAATTTGTTGATCTGCTGCAGCCCTCTATGCTGTTATTAAGAATATTGGTGTTAAATATTTAAACACTTGAGCAATGCTTATAATACATAAATCCTTATTTATTTGGCAATGAACTAGCAAAAAAAAAGTATAACTTATCATTATTAGATTTAGACTACACATTGCAGGAACCCTGAAATGACAACAATAAATAAAATGGAAGTATCCACACAGTATATCAATCTCAGCACATGGGCAAATGGAAATAAGGTTTTAAAATTGCATCAGAGCTGACAACTTGAAGGAATTTTTTCAAACTTACTAAAAACAAACCCATGAAACAATGAAATAAGCAATAACGCATTCAGAAGTTTAGTTTTTTTGAGGAAAACAGACCATTTAGAAATAATTTAATTTTACACTACTCATCGAGGCAGCACAGTGGCGCAGCTGATAGAGCTGCCGCCTCACATGCCCAGAGACCTTGGTTCAATCCTGACCTCAGGCGTTGTCTGTGTGGAGTTTGCACGTCCCGTGACCTTGTGGGTTTCCTCCCACATTCCAAGGCGTGAGGGTTTGCAGGTTAATTTGCCTCTGTGAACGTCCCCTAATGTGCAGGGAATGGATGAGAAAGTGGGATGACAGAGTTAGTGTGAACAGGTGATCAATGGATGACTAGGACTCGGTGGGCCGAAGGGCCTGTTTTTATCCTATTTCTCTAAAACAAATTAAACTAGTCAGATTACCATATTAGATAATTATCATATCTCCAATTTAAACATGGAAAACTGAAAATGCTTAACTTGCCAGGTGGCATTTGGAGACAAAGAAACAAGACTCAAAGTTTCAAGTCAACAATCCTTAAATAGAATTTGTTTTTGTGATGCAAAAAGAAAGGGAAGGATAAGAGAGAGAACACAAATTTATAATACAGCAGAATGTGAGAGAGGCAGCAAAGAAAGCTAATAAGCCAAATAAATAAATAAACAATGAGGATCTAAATTGTTTTCTGTAAATGTAAAGGCGATGTAAACACCTATAGGAGATGAACCTGCTTAATGGAAGGTCCTATATGAGGGAACTATTTCACTACAACGAAAAGGAACAGAAAGAAGTAATCAGCAGGAAGATAGCAAATGATGTGCAGAAGTTTCTATTGCAAAACAAAGCACTGGAGGAACTCAGCAAGTCAGGACATCTGTGGAGAGAATGGACATGCCCCTCTCACCCATATCTCTCCCTCTGGCTTTACATTTCACTCCTCATCAGATGCCCTTTAAACGTCACCTCGATCCATCCTCCAATCAAATCCTCCTCCCCACCTGTATCCACCTATCACTTGCTGGGCTTTGTCCCGCTTACACCTCTCTCCCCGCCACTCTAATCAGTCTGAAGAAGGGTCCCAGCCTGAAACGTCATCTATCCATCCCTTCCCCAGATGCTGTCTGACCCACTGAAGTACTCCAGCACGTTGTGTTTTGCTCAATATTTCAACACATGCAGTCTCTTGTGTCTCCAGCAGAAATGTCCTCACAGTTTGAAGGTAGTTGTGCCATTTAAAAAATCCTTTGATGGGATCAGAGTGCTGCTGGCAAGCGCATCATGTACTGACCAACTCTAATTTCCATGAAGTGGCCTTGCTAAGTCAGGTCCAATGGGTGGAATCAATCACACATGTAGGTTGGAGACCAAATTGATAATGACAAAATCAATGACAGATTTTCTTCTCTAAAGGATATTAGTCAATCACGTTGTCCAAATACATATAGGAAGTCACGAATGACCGACCATTACACCATTAAGAAAAATAGTGTCATTCAAATTTTGGTGTGGGGAATGTGAAGTTTGCTATGTTAGGATTAAAGAACAACAATTCAAAATGTTTTCCTAATTGTGAGGGTCAAGAAACAATGATGCACAAAGGGATTTCTGTGCCCATGTAACTAATAACTAAAAGCAACCAATAATGAATAGAATACTCTTTTTTTACATCTAGCTTTTACCAGGCCACATCTGGAGTATCTCGTTCAGCACTATGCATCAGTCAGGCAGGATTTATTGGCCAGGCAGAGGCTCACGTATGAATTCATCAACATTATTCCAAGTTTCAAGTGGTTAGATTAAGAGTATGTCTCATTAGTTAGTTTTGTATTTCTTTGAGTTTCAAGGTTGAATTATGAGTTAATACTTGCTACGTTTCGAATGGTGAATGGGGACAGTCAAGGAAATGCACAGAATTAATTTCTTCTCGTAAGGAAACCCCAAATAAGATATTGCAATGTTGAAATTAGAGACAGGCTGCTTAGGAGTAAAATCAAGTAGGATACATCCTTTTTCTATCCTAGGAACAGCGGAGAGAGAAGAGTTTTTTTTGTCTGAATTTCTTGGAATTAGATGTGATGTTTGGTGGACTGTGTGGGGTGGGAGGACCCGTTGCTCCTCCCGTTCTGCAAGTGGCGCTGCACAGTATATAGTTTATTCTCTGTGTGCAGCCATTTAGAGTTATCTTGCTGCCATAATTGAAGTAATGTAATAAAGATTTCTGTTGTACCTTGAAGACTCTCAAGTACTTATGCAGACATAGAAGACAAACACGAAAGTGATGTCAGAAGTGGGATTCTTCGGATTGCATCCAAAGACCCAGATAAGAGCCTATTTTAAAAAAATATATATATTTTTTGAGTTCTGTAGTGAACTCAAACTACCATGTCTCAGCAATTTGATCGTTTCGATCCTGAGCGAGAAAGGTGGTCATCGTATTTAATGTGCGCTGAGTTTTATTTTGAAAGTATGGCGATTATGACTGACCAGAGGAAGAAGGCTCTCTTGTGTTCATCAATGTCTCCAGAAACTTTTGCACCGCTTCAAACTTTACTTACAAAAGAAGTAACTGAAGCCTCATATGCTGAAATCACAACGGCTTTGCAGCTGCATTTCGAAGAAAGTCAACATTTTCTCGCAGCTCGCTTTGATTTCTACAGGACAGTGCAACAGGAAGGGCAATCGATAACCAAATTTCTTGCCAAACTTCGCACCAAGGCAAAGGCATTTTAAAACTCAATGCAGCGAAAAGTGCCAAGACAATGCGTTGCGGGATAGACTGGTCATGGGCTGCAGGCACGCATTCATCCAGCAGGCGATTCTCAAGGAATTGGACGCCTCATTGAAGAATGTGCTGCAGTGTGCTAAGATGGTCGAGCCGCTGAGTAAAGAACTGCACAAAATGGCCGGCTAAACGGCGTCGAAGCTCCCTCAGGAGGTGCATACAGTTTGTCAGACACGTCCACAATGCTAGAAACCAGGTTGAAGGAGATGCTCGCCCAGAAGATGCGTTTGGTCCACTATGACCCATCAAAGCCGATCTCGCTGACTGCCTATGCATCGCCATATGGTCATGGAGCTGTAATCTCACAAACGGCGCCGAACGGCAAGGAAGAACCAATCGCGTTCGCATCCAAAACGCTGATGACTGGCCGAGAAAAACTACAGTCAAGTGGAGAAAGAACAGCATACAGATAAAGCAAATACTGATAACTCTTCATAAGAGAACACTGAGGAAAACTCTGTAGACTCTGAGCCTTTAGCAAGACTTGTGAAACGCAAAAAAAAAGGCAGGAAAAGAAAAGAGTGAAGCAAGGTCCAGCTAAATGGAGACGTTCAAACTGGAAAGGGGGAATGTGATGTTTGGGGGATTGTGGGATGGGAGGACCCATTGCTCCTCCCGAGCAGCAGGTGGTGCTGCACAGGACCAAGGGAGATGTCTTGTATATAGTTTATTCTCTGTGTGTAGCCATTTAGAGTTGTCTTGCTGCCAGCATTGAAGTAATGTAATAAAGATTTATGTCCTACCTTGAAGACTCTCATTTACTTGTACAGACCTAGAAAATGAACACGAAATTAGAAGAATGAGGGGTGATCTTATCTGAACATATAAGAAGATAGGGGGGCTTATCAGTGTTGATGTGGAGATGTATTCATCAGTGGGAGAGTCGGGAACAAGGGCACTTAGCTTCCCAGTCATTTAAAACAGAGGCAGTGAAACTCTGGAATTCTTTGCCCTAGTTGGTGGAGGCAACAGATGGGGGTAGATAAGATGAAGGTAGATAAACATGTGAAAACTCAAGTAATTGAGGGCTGTGCGAAATTGGCACAGGAAAGGAATTGAGGCCAGCATAGACCAGCCATTGTTTGGCAGGGCAAGCTAGAGGGTTTGGTAGACTACTCCTGCACCCATTTTGATTTGTGTACTTGCAAAATCCCTTCCCGAGGGCCTTGTAAAAGTGTAAATAGATTTGAAGTACAGATCTAATTGATTGATGCGAGATCACCAAAATAGCTGAATTAATTAATTACCCTTGTTGTTACAATTGAAATAATAAAGATTACACATCCAGCAAATTCACAGTGAACAGCATGTGAAGGAAGAAGTCATGAACTATTTGGCTGTCAGACAAGGTTAAGCTGGAACTATACAGCATACGTTTCACTGTGGTGTGCAGAAGGCAGCTGCAGCATAGCAACTTGATCCACTGAATGCTGCACATTGGATCACAGTTGGGTGCTAAAGGAAAGATTGGAAAGGCATTAGGCTTCTATATTTTACTGAGTATTAACTGATCAAATATTCCCAGTAACTAATATGATTTTATCAAAATAAACATTTTCCCATTTCTTGAAGGCTCCGCCACACATCCCAGCAGTTCTATTCAATTAATAAACATATACATCTATGGATTTTTGTTTTAGCCTGCCATCAGTATGAATTTAACAGTCAGCCTAACACAAAGAAATATGGGGTGAGCATTCCAAGAAAATAATCATCCTCACAAATTTATATGGCAGTTTATTCTGTACTTGATTTCTTTTATTAACTCAGCTCTAATACAGTCTTACAGTTATTACATCGTGTATTGTATCACTTCAAGGGTAATATAATCATTGCACAGAAAATTAAACCCAAATACTAATCAAAATCCATACACTTCTTATAACAAAACCTTTTTTTATTGCAATCAGTATTAATAACCCTCTTCAAGTTTTTTTTAAAGTTACCCATTATTTGCAATTGCAAGACATTGTTTAGCAGGCAAATAAACAATCTACATTGATTCCGAGCTGTTTGAAATGGGTGCAAATCTCAGGGGTAAAGCTTAGCAAAGGAGCTTCTTGCTGCTTTTGCCATAGAATTCCAGGGCTAAAGTTCTCATTTGTTTGCACTAAGAAAAGTATTTGCCAAATATTTCCAAAGTCATACTAAAATGGATTCTATACTATTTATCCTCCCAACCCCAATTTATCATTCACATTTTTTGCAAAGTCTTTCTGAGCTTATTTATTATTACTCTCATAGGTTTTGATAATTAGCATCTTGCCTGTAGCAAAAATTCACAGAAAATTTAAGGGCAGGAATTGCAAATGAGTTACCCTCCCTTTTCCTGTTTCTGAATTCTTTTGGCCTCTGGACAAACCTCTCAGTTTTTGTTTTATTCCCCTTCTTTAACTGTGTTTTTTCCCCTGTTAAGTGGTTCCCTTCACCCTCCCAACCAAAATAAAAGCTCAATTGAACTAATTTATAACAAAATAAACAATACCAAAACACAAATGCAATCCCCAGGTCTCATCAAAGAACTGCCTTCCAGTTACTAGAAGACACATTTTACAAAAGGAGCAATATAAATGCTACCCATTCTACAGCGTAGCAATGATTATAATACTCATTCTCTTCGAATGAAGTTTCTGTCAGTAATTTCCCATTCACATATGAAGCGAGGGAATCTATGAGGTTAGTTGTAAGAGTGTAGTTTTCAGGAAATCTCATTCTTTTGACGATCTATCATTATCTCTCTCTCTTCCCCCCCCTCTAAAACATTTGAACCCAACATGTTTTTTTTCCCAATGAAAGCTAATTTTCACAGCATCATTTCAATTGAATTCTAATTTTGCAAAATTACTCCTGTTATAATAATCACAACAGTTGGAATGACATCACAATTTAGGAATCCGCATCCTTTTGGAGGAGGTTTATAAGACCAACATATCCAAGATCAGAATAAAATACATAATCTGTCCTTGGCTGCATAATTAAATTCATTTGGTCACTTCCCTTCAATGAATTCTAACCTCATCTGTTTCTGCAAAGAATGGATAAAAGTGTTTTAAACTTTGATTAAAGTGGATTCAGCATTTTAAAAAAATTTTCACATCAGAATTAGAGGCTAAATTCTAGTGCGTTTAAAACACAGCATTTTTGCAATATGTGCAACTTTGAAAAAATGTTTCACCCATCACTAAATATGCAGAGGTCTATAATGAGTGGAATTCTAAATGCAGACAACTATTGCGTTTTTGTTTGTAAAAACAGAAGCACACACACAGGTAAAGAGGGGACATTGAAAGCATTCGGAAAGAGGACAATATGTGTAAGGAGTAAGATCCACCTGATGCTTGTTCAATAGGGGAAGAACCTGGGGCCCCCAGTTCTAAACCCGTTATTTCCAGTGTCTGCACACCAAAGCTCGCGTTTGGCCCAAACTTGACCCAAACGACCCACGGTAAACCCAGGTCTGTACTGTTCATCCGGAGATCGGGGAGCACTAAACATCTGTAAATCATTCTAAATGTTAGTCAGTTGTTTGGAGGGCTTTTATGAGGGGTGGGGGGAAACTTTAATTCTCCAATTAATACTCGCACGCGAGCTTCTGCTCTTGGGAGTCGGCGGCCACAGTGTCCGAATTATGCGGCGACCCGGAGAGGCATTGACTCCCCGCCAGCGCTGCGCCGCCGCCGAAACATCGTGGAGCTGGGGCTGCGGGGCCAGGGATTTTTGTTTGGGGTCTAGCTCCAACCGGCACCGCTCTTAGCCGGACTCCAACAGCCCCAGCTCCACGATGTTGGGAGTCAGCGAAAGCGTAAAGCTTAGGCACGGCGACCCGGAAAGGCATTCGGAAAGGTAGGGGACAAAATATCCTCTATGTTCACCAGGAGACTACATTTAAATGATCCATGATTCCCCGGTCTCCGGGGAGGAGGCAGCCGCTCCAGACTTTTCAAGCCGCCCGCGCTACCTATCTAATCTACGCTAAAAATCTTCCATTCCGAAATCCGAAAAATTCCGAAATCCGAGAAGTGTCTGGTCCCAAGGCTTTCGGATAAAAGGTTGTGCACCTGTACCAGAAATTAAGCCTCAACAAACTGGACATGGTGTTGTAATAATCTCAGTGGCCCCAAACACCAGCAATCAAGGTCAGGATTTGACCTTTGATTCTGTTGCCTGTACCATTCATCCAAAGAAGTATCATATGTTACTCAGCAGTCTTCACCTCATTGGCAATCATTCAGTCGAGTGTGATTGTCCTGGTGCGGGCAAGGTCCTTTCTGTGGGCCTTGAGAGGGCTGAAGCAGCTGACCCTGGAGCCAGAGTCTCTATTGCAGTGTGGGCATGGATGAGTGACCTTTCACCCACAACCAAATCTCTCCCAATCATGACACATGCCTAACCTATACCGCACCCTTAAACACTGAGCAATTCAACAGCCCTTAGACTCACCTCTTGGAACATATTTCACTGTTAGCATTATTTTTGACAAAGGAAACATTTATTACCCTTCCCAAATTGCCTCTGCCCAGAAAATCTTGGCCAGGCCATTTCAGAGTTAACTATGCAACTGAGGGTCTTGAGACATACAGTATACATGAGTAACTCATTTAGTGCTCAAGATGCGTTCCCGGGAAGGAGAACGTAAATGGAATCAGTGCTAAATGGGGCCATTATGTATAAGATGGGTTACTGATGGCTATGCAGGGAACATTGCATGAAATCCTGATCTGCCTGCAGCTGAACACTGCTGGGTCAGTGCCCTGGTTGCCAAGAATCCTACAGTCTACTGGTACTCTTGCAGCACTGAATAGCCATGGCTTGATGTGAAGAGGCTGCCTTGAACGTTCAGTGTTGGACAGGCCAAGGAGACGATTGCGGCCTTTCAATGCTGACATGTGGTCTCAGGCTAGGAATGACAGCACCTTCTACATGTGTGAACAGTCTGGACAGATTTTACTGCCTCTCCCAACATTTCCTGCTGGATGTGATGGAAGCTGCTCTTTCCCCCCTCTCATTGTTTGGCTGCAAAGCTTTCTCTGGACCAGAGAGCTCTTCATGATGAGAAGTTCAATGTTGGTCCCTGGTTTTTGAACTGTGCAGCTAAACCCAGAGAGGCAAAGACCGCACCGTCCATCACATCCGTGATAGAGTTCGTAGGATGTGGAGAAGGGTTGAAATCCGAAGAAGGGTCTCGACCCGAAACATCACCCATTCCTTCTCTCCAGAGATGCTGCCCGTCCCACTGAGATACTCCAGCTTTTTGTGTCGATCTTCGTAGGATGTGGCTGATCTATCATCATGTGTATAGTCATTCCCCGGCAATGATCCACAACCCAAGCTTCATATCTCAACAGCAAGTGGTAATGCTGATTGCCTCAGTCCACCCATCACTGGCTCTCACAGGCATTCGCTCCACTGTAAGCCGTGAATGACTCAGTGCTGCAAGAGCACTGGCAATGGGCAACGGGTTGCATCTGGTTCATGGCAAAACAGCACACGGCCCAAACAGATTTCTTTGAAATACAATGAGTACATAACTGTGTGTGTACAGATCTGAGAATAAAGAACGCTACAGTGAATCAGCAGTCTGCTGGGCAGTGATATGCCAGCACGAGTATTGGTCAGACCACGTAAGGATGTGTTCCTATAAAGACCATTTGTGATCCAAACAAACTTTTATGTCAATGTAGTAATTTTGTAACTAATTCATAACTAACACTTTGCTTTTAATATCAGATTATCAACTGACTTTAAAGTCTACAAGCACCATTATATGATCCAAAGGTAGACACAAATTGCTGGAGTAACTCAGCAGGACAGGCAGCATCTCTGGAGAAAAGGAATGGCTGACGTTTCGGGTCTGAAGATGGGTCTAGACCTGAAACATCACCCATTCCTTTTCTCCAGATGTGTTGCCCATCCCGCTGAGTTACTCCAGCATTTTGTGTCTGTCTTCTATTACGGGATTCAGATTTGGTTTGCTGGATTTTTAGCCCAGGCCTTTGGATTACTCGTTCAGCAACTTAACCAGGTGGTTACCACCATCTCTAGCTGTAATAGCAATTCAGTGAAACAGATTACATGACAATCACTGACAAATAATCTCTGTTGCAGTCTAGTATGGCAAACAATTAGGGACAGAGAGCAAGAGAGGGAACAGTAATGAGCTCGTGGGTTGCAGCCAGTGCTCATATTAGGGCCAACTTGCCAGAGAGCATCAAAGTTCTCATCTGAGTCCAATACAGCTTATGGGCTCTGCTGCATAGATTTCTATGACAGGTGGACAATGGAAGTGGGCTGATTGCTATTTACAGAGAAATGCTTGACGACACTCGGACTTTCACCGTGCCAATGCCCTTTGCAATTGCCTGTCCACCTGCCAGGCCAAACTGATTCCATATCAGACATCTAAGTTCCAGATCAGGTCAATTCAACCTCCAAAATCATTTAGGAAGTCAGAAAGCTGGTCTGCCCTAAATGTGCCATCAGTTCAACCAGTGTTATTGCTCTCTGAAATGGCTAATAAACATTGGCCTAGTCTACGATATGCTACTCATATGAATAAATAAACAAATTGTACTCATCTAGTTCTCCATAGATTTTGCTGATGGTGATGATCTGCCTTCCACTACCCCTTTATTCCTCCTGTTGTTCCTGGTGACAATGGTGTGGTCGTGAAGTGCAAGCAGACTTCCAGACCTGCGATACTGAGTTCTTCGGGGCTATCAATCCTATAGTGAGCGGATTGCTTCATGATCCAATCAACTGCTCTTTCAGATGTACGTGACAGCACGGTTTTGATTGTAGGAAGGATTCAAGTGCCATGAGCCACGTTACGTGCCCCTAGTAGTAACTCTTTGGTTTGTTGCAGTTGGTCAATTGGAGCCAGGCCATTGCAGAATAAAGGCATTGTGATTCAAGACACAATATCAGGGGCTGTGCTGAATGATTCACTGGCTGGAGCCATACCAGCAGAAAGCCAAGGGGTGGAATCTCCTGTCTGACATTGAAACAAAATTAATTTTGTTTCATTGAGAGGGTTTACAGATGATCAGTGGCATGTGGAAGTTTCCTTCAATCCTTACAGCCTTATAATCCAGCAAAGTCACGTGTGTGTTCCACCTTTTGGTTTCTGAGAAGAGAGTAAAAACTAAGTTCCATTGGGACGTCAATGGTGACCTTTCTTCAAAAGAATAAAGGTCACCATTGACGTCCCAATGTAACAACAGTTTTCAAAGTGTGTAACAAGGCAAATACTGTTATCTTGGATGGTGCCATGAAAGATGAAAGTTCCACCTCATGGACACCTTGATTGGCATTGAGAATGTACGCCTTGCCTTGCTCTTGAATTGTGGTAAGGCTGCAACATGTGGTAGGTTTGACTAATGGCAACGCAACAAATACTTCACACCCTTCTCCCCTGAAGCTCAGGGAAGAGAATTAAATCCTGAACATCCTAGTCTTTGAATGAGAAGCCACCACCGGCTCTATCACTTCCCTTGTATTTTGAAAGTTGAAACTGATCTATAAATAACCAAAAACTTTGAGAATTGTAACAGCAACAAGAAGAAATTAATCAGTTACTGCCCTGAAAGTAATGAATGATACCCGTAAATAGCACAATGAGAACCATTCTGCTGCAGGCAACAAGTCAAGTCAAGTCAAGTCAAGTTTATTCGTCACATACACATACGAGATGTGCAGTGAAATGAAAAGTGGCAATGCTCGTGGACTTTGTGCAAAAAGACAAACAAACAAACAACCAAACAAACTATAAACACAATCATAAACACACACATATTCTTTTACATATTAAATATTGGAAGGAAAAACGTTCAGTAAAGGTAGTCCCTGGTGAGATAGGAGTTTACAGTCCGAATGGCCTCTGGGAAGAAACTCCTTCTCAACCTCTCCATTCTCACAGCATAGCAATGGAGGCGTTTGCCTGACCGTAGCAGCTGGAACAGTCCGTTGCATGGGTGGAAGGGGTCTCCCATGATTTTATTGGCTCTGGAGTTGCACCTCCTGATGTATAGTTCCTGCAGGGGGGCGAGTGAAGTTCCCAGAGTTACGTAAAACTACTACAAATGATAGAGTCTGAAATAAAACACGTTGTTGGTCAAACATGGTGACTTAGAAACATATAAACATAGAAAATAGATGCAGGAGTAGGTCATTCGGCCCTTCGAGCCAGCACCGCCATTCAATATGATCATGCCTGATCATTCTAAATCAGTACCCTGTTCATGATTTCTCCCCATATCTCTTGATTCTGTTAGGCCTAAGAGCTATATCTAACTCTCTCTTAAGGAGCAGCTGGGAGGCAAAGAGACAGTGAACTCTTTCGGTCAAGACACAATGCAGAGTCTCGACACAAAATGTCAACTAAACATTTGCTTCCGCAGATGCTGCTCGACCTGCTAAGCTCTTCCTGCACTTCCTATATTTTGCTGCTTAAATCCTATTATTCAACTAAATTATTCACAGGGAGGATGTTGGTTGTACTTTTAAAATCACAAATGACAGTGCTGACACCAAATCCGCATTTGACTTTGCTGGAGGCCTCCAAACAATGTGGTGAATTCAGCAGTTTGTGAATGGTGATAACGTTTCAGAGGACAGGCATGTGAGGCTCCATCTCTGGACCATCTTCATGGACCTTGGACAGCTTAGTGTTGTCAAAACCATCTAAGTTGTTTTTGAATGTCTCTGGTATTCTGTTATATTTCAAAGTTTTAATTTACCAATAACAAATATTGGGGAATGAATTACAACTAACAAATTAAATGGAGGTAGAAATACATTAGTTTAGTTTAGTTTAAAGATATAGCACAGAAGCCCATACACTAACACTGTCCTACACACTAGGGGCAATTTACAATGTTTACCGATGCCAAATAACCTACAAACCAGTTGGTCTTTGAAGTGTAGGAATAAACCGGAGCAGCCAGAGAAAACCTGCGGTCATCGGGAGAATGTACAAACTCCATCCAGACAGTACCCTTAGCCAGGATTGAACCCAGGTATCTGGTGCTGTAAGGCAGAAACTGTACCGCTGTGCCACCGTGGCGTCCAATTAATACACATTAAATAAATGTAAGCAAAGAGACTTAGCAGTACTTTTCATTTTATGGTCACATGAAGGACTGACACTTGCATGCTAACCATGGCTAAGGCAAAGCTGAAGAGCCAGATGTAAAAAGCACCCGGCCCATCAATGCAGCGCACTCCAGAACTGCCATCAAACGCAGCCACGCTGCAAATGGGTGATTGGACGTGCTGTCATTGTACCTCCAGTGCATTTCTTACTCTGCCCTCCAGTATGAATACACATTGAATAGCAGGAGGCAGAAGTTGCTTATAGATAGAATGGCCAATATTACTGTACCCAGATTTATGAGATAATTGCTAGCATGCTCACAGCACAAAACATTAAAAAAAAGAAAAGCAATTAGCATTGTACACGATTTCATGCTTTGGACTCACATTTACAAAAATTCCCCAGTGATTCAATGTTCTGCGTTTTTTTAGATTGTTACTTTCCATTTTATTAAAGGCCTCCTGACCTACATCAGCCTCATGCATCTACTTGATCTACAGTTGTCAAAGAATTCTGAAAAATACAATCTGCTTCTTCATATTTCCACTCCAGGCTGCCTTTTGAGCAGTTTTGCCCTTCAGTTATCCTTGGCATCTGCAGTTGGTACTTGTTATTCTTAGGGTGACTCATCAGGCCATTGAAGAGCCCAGATCTTCAAAGTTTTGGAATATTTAGGGATCATGGTATCACTCATACATTGTGTGTTAAAGTTCACATTGAAACCTACAGTAGGATCAAGAGCAAAGGAAAACAAAAGTGTTTCTGAGTCCATGCCTTACTGAAAAACACACTAAAATGGTACATTGCAGGGGCCAATGTTTTCTTGACCCAGAGCTGTTGAACCCTTGATATAAGTAACAACAGTGAGCAAGTGGAGTATTTCCAGGACATGGTTAATCGCTTTAAGTGCATTTAGATTCAGGAGTTGCTCATCAACCACAAACTAGCCCATGTAACCTGCCAGTGTGACTCGATCTCTTAAACTAATGGTTTGCAACTGGAATTGCTGGTGGATATAATGGAACAGTTACAAGAGCACATCCCTGATGATTGCCTTAAGGTCATGGAAACAAGGACCTTCCTTCTAGGACGTGGACTGGAGATCAGAGGCAAGGAAGTGGGACACCAGAGACCCTTGAGGAAGAATTGTGCTCAGTCCTTCATCGACTGAAGAAATTTAGGTCTGATCCGTGAACCGGTCAGAAATTTGGTCCATTGGTGCGTATGAGTTGAATTTATTGATGTATTTTGTAATGGACCCATCACCAGTGATGCAAGCAAGGTGTGGCCTTTAGAGTGCCACATGAACAGATCTGCTTCCTTGTACTGGGTGTACAGTTGTGGTTCCATTTACTAGCAGCAAGTATCTGCTGATTGATGGCTGGACTATCTTGCTGTGTAATATATAGTAATGTACAGTATATAAGCATTTTGCATGCACATGACAGCATTATGCACTTCTCACAGTAAAATCCCAATTGTATTTAGCAGTGGATTTTACCCAATCAAATAAGTATCACAGTAGGTTAAAACAACACATACGCTATGCAGTTGGATTTCCAGACACAAAAATCTTTAAACTGTCAAGTGCTAAACTGATATATCCTTGCGTAATATTTTCCTCTTGATTTCCCATTGTGATTTGAGCTGCATCTCTGCATCTTTGCCCTTACTTTACCTCTGAGGAGTACACAGCAGCTTGTATTTAAAATGAGAACCAAACTCCTGGAAAATCTTTTGCTAGGTTTTATTTTCTTTGACATTTGGTAAGTCATTCCAATGCACAGCCATAAGCCAGCAGCAGGGGATGTGCTGTTCAGTAAGTTATTACAGGGTAATTTTAACCACATTTGCACATTCACAATTGGTTAACATTTATTTATTACTGGATTTAATGTGTCCTGGCAGAAGCAAGCATTAATTTACCAGCCCTTGGCACATGGTTCATTTATAACTTCTTCCAAATGTTGTGAATGAGGTAGTGACTCGATGCTAGCATTTAGGTTACTTAGCTCCACTTTTACGCAGACATCCTCTGATCACTGGAGTCGGGTGGCTCATTGACGTCAGAGAGGAAAACAAGCGGCATCTAAGTTTTGACATTTATAGCGAAGTAGAGATTGGGAGGCAAACAATTGAAGCATATTACACCATCGCTCCACATCTTTGTACTTCATAATTGCAACAGGATTAAGTATATTGTCCAACCAGAGATCATGAGACCACTGGTCAAAAACAGTCCAAATTAAACTTCAAACATTTACATAGAACATAGAACAGTACAGCATAGAGACAGACACTTCAGCCCGCAATGTCTGTGCCAAATATGATGCCATGCTGTCTCCACCACTACCCCTGGCAGTGCGTTACTTTTGGAAGATTAAGGTTCCACCAGCTTGTTCTGCTTTTGAGATGACCAGTTGTCCCTAGCAAGTGAGCTATGTCAGAGCAATGGATCTCCCTTCTCTCTTCGTGGTAAAATACCATATCAATAAAGTGCCATACCTTCAGGCTTGTCTTATGGTAGGTGGACTGCCAGCAGTATCACATCCAGGGCTCAGCCAGTGTAAACGCCTAAACCTTAAAAGGAACCCTGGTTTTAATATCATCACTAGAATATGAAGAATGGTACATTGATATGCTTTTAAATGTAATGGCACTCCTGAGTATTAATAATTCAGTCATGCACCTTTGTCCCTATTTTGAAGATATCAATTTAACAACATGATTTTTCACTGTACATTCACTGTATGTAGTGAAGTTTCAATGTATATTCACATTCAGAGAAGGTTGGAGTATTTGCTCTTGAACCAGCAGCATCAGTATTTCCATTTCTTCATTGGCACGGTTTTTGCTCTACATGGGATAGTTTGGAAGAACACAATTGATGCTCTTTGCTCTGTCCTTTGATTCTAAAGGGAGGAAAAAGGAACAGTGGGAATTATACCTTCTCGAGTAATGCAAAGCCAAGCTGAAATACCAACATTAACAATAATAAGAAAGGACTCCTGTTTCTGGTAAAAATTGAAGCTACATAGCAACAGCTTGCATTTATATGGTACCTTTAATATTGTGCTTTAACAAGAATATTATCCAATGTTTCGTTAACGAGCTAGGTTTTAAGAAGCATCTTACATAAAGAAAGAGAAATGGAAAAGACAGGGATGTTTTGCCCTCTTTAGTTGGAGGGTAGTTAATCTGTGGAACTCATTGCCACAGAGGGCTGTGGAGGCCAAGTCAGTGGATATTTTCAAAGCAGAGATAGACAAAATTCTTGATTAGAATAGGTGTCAAGGGTTATGGGGAGAAGGCAGGAAAATGGGATTAGGAGGCAGAGATCAGTCATGATTGAATGGTGGAGTCGACTCGATGGGCCGCATGGCCGCCTAATACTGCGCCTATAACTTGTGAACGTGAACTTGTGAATTTATCAATGGTGGTAATGATAAACATGGCAACGCCTTGTTATCCAATCCTAAAACTAAATCCACATTCCAGCAGCATAGTGGAATGCATCACTATTACAAAAATAATGCATTTAGCACTAACAATAGGGTGAAATTCTAGGTATTTGCGTTTTTTATTGAATTACTTTTTACAGGCCTTTGTTCGGGCAGATAAAACGGAATCATTCACTGGAAGGATACTCCAAAGATTTTTCAATGGTAACATTTAAAATAAACACTGGCAGGGATGTAGAGAAGTTGGTAACAGGAGAGCAATATTTTCAGGAAGCATTGAGATTGAATTTCTGTTTTAAAAGTTGCATCACTTGCCTTAAAATAAATAAGATATCATACTCCAAGGTCAGCCCATGTAACCAAATATAAAGTGCAATCTGAAAAATGTAATGTATTGTGAAATAAGCTATTTGGTACTTTGCTTTTTTTGCCCTTAAAACTAGTATCCTGTTGATTTTAAGCAAATTAAACTGCATAGTTTCACTTTGAAACGATTCCAAGTGTCCAAACACTAATGGTTGATGATGTGATCGAGTAGGGGAGGAAGGGGTCAGAGGGGCAACCGGAGTGGGTCAGGAGAGCAACCTGATGGGTGAGGTGGGCTAAAGATGCAGCGTGTGTGTGGGGTGGGGTGGGATGATCGATGCTATCCGATTTCAGAATGTTTGAAAATGTTCCCCACATAATATTGGAATCCAGACAACATCAGACACTCGAGCGGTTGAATCTGAATGTGTGGCAAGAATGAGCATTGAGAAATGTGCTGGAAGACCTAGTTGACGGAAAACCTAGAGATCACATTCTGCAACCAAGACAGGATGATCCTCTTTAATGGCAAAGAAGCAAAACTCAACTGTCATGTTAGTGCTTGTTTTCATGCTACCAGGCCATGTGTGCACAACTAAATGTAGTGCAATTGACACTAAAATATGTGCAACTTGGTAATGCACTTCACTGTGCATGTTCACTGACCTCCATGTGTAGTTGCATTATATGTCGGGTCAACCCTGAACAAGTTTAGTCAACCGGGAAATCTACACATGCGGGCGGAGGTAGAGAGTGAGGGCAGAGAGAGAAGGGGCAGAGACAGAGAGAGAGACAGAGACAGAGAGAGGGGGCAAGAGAGATAGGGGGATGGGGAGGATGATAAGAGGGAGGGTGGGGGTGAGGGGGCGCAAGGTGGGGGAGGAGGGGAGGAGAGAGAGAGGGTGAGAGTGAGGGGGAGAGAGATGGGGTGCTGTGAGGGGGAGAGGTGGGGAGCAGGGAGGGGGGAGGGTGGAGGGAAGAGGGTAGGGGGTGTGGAGGGGAGGGGGTTTAGGGGAGGGGTGGGGGGGGGAGGGAGGGGATGGAGGAGGGAGAGAGAGAGAGAGAGAGAGAGAGAGGGGGGAGGAGAGGGGGGGAGGAGGGAGGGGGGAGAGGGGGTGTGCTGAGAGGGGGGGAGATGAGAGAGAGACGAGAGGTGGGGAGCAGGGAGGGGGAGGGAGGGTGGAGGGAAGGGGGTATGGGGTGTGTGGAGGGAAGGGTGGTTTAGGGGGAGGGACGGTGGGGGGGGGGTGGAGGGGAGGAAAAAGAGGGGAGAGAGAGAGAGGGGAGGAGAGGAGAGGGGGGAGGGGGGAGAGGAGGGGGGAGAGGAGATGGGGGTAGAGGAGGGGGGAGGAGTAGAGGGGGGGAGTAGGAGGAGGGGGAGTGGAGTGGAGAGGGGGGAGCAGAGAGGGGGGGGGGGAGAGGGGGGAGGAGAGGGGGGGGAGAGGAGAGGGAGAGGGGAGAGGAGAGGGGAGGGGAAAGAGAGAGGGATAGATGGATAGAAAGACAGACAGATAGACAGACAGACAGACAGACAGACAGACAGACAGACAGACAGACAGACAGACAGACAGACAGACAGATAGATAGATAGATATATAGGAGAGGGGGGAGAGAGAGAGAGGAGGGAGAGGGATAGGGAGAGAGAGAGAGGTGGGGAGAGAGAGGGGGGGAGGAGGGGGGGGGGGGGGGGGGGGGGAGAGAGAGAGGGCTTTTTTAATTCACCCCAAACAACCATTTGCAGGCAGTGCTTTTTTACTTCAAACTAACTATATTTTCATTTTCAAACCAAATTAAGGGTACTCACAGTGCTGTAGACATTTGTTCAGTGTCATTCAGAGCTCAGAGTGACAGAGACTAATTGACAGAGCTCCAGCTGAGGCACACAACTTCCTGGTTTTATAGTCCCTTCCCCTGCCTCCAGCGGGGGTAGCAGAGAGAATGGGGAATTTTGTAAAAACATTAATATCTCTGTCATTTTTCATCGACAGGAAAAATCCTCGGCACACATATGGCGGAGGGGGGCTCTGAGCAAGGTGGCCAAAAATGACGGCCGTAGGTGGCGACGTTCTCTCGGAAATCGCAGCACAGATGGCCAAAGCTGGTCAAGAACAGATTTCTATTAATATAGATTTCAAAGTTTGTGTTGTGTAAAAAAATGTTCATACTAATGATTTTACAATCAGTAAAAGTGAAAGCTCCACATACTTGGAAGTATTTCATTGAGTCCCATTTTTGTGTGTATTCTTCTCATGTTAATCAAATCTTCCGTTTAAAGGTTTTATGCGCGGAATACGTTTGGCTGTTTTTGAATAACTTTTATGTGCTTTCCAAGGCAATGCTCACAGATAGTTATGTATCGTCCCTTCCATTCTTGCATAGTGTCTAATGTTCCAACCTGTGAGAATTTGTGACGTATGTGGTGCAGGATAAATGATGCCTTATCAATGAAAAAAAACATATTGTTCTACGCAACCTTTTGTTTTGTACATGTACATTCCATTAATAAATATAATTTGATATGTTAGTGCAGTTGAAGTAATCGTTAGTAATGAAGATTTTTGGTTAACTTGAACAGAGAGAAAGTCAGAAAGGCTTTGGTGATGATGGCTAATAAGTTTAAACATGTAATCAGCTGAATTAACCAACATCAAAGCTTTTTTGCCAATGATAAAATAATATTATAGGCATTGTGGAAATGAAGACATTGAATAAATTATTGTTAATGTTAGCGAGTCATAGAGTCATACAGTGTGAAAATACCCCTCGCCCAACTTTAACATGCTAACCAAAATGCCCCAACTACACTTGCTTGCATTTGGCCCATTTCCCTCTTAATCTAACCCATCCATGTACCCATCCAAATATTTTGTAAATGTTGCAATAGTACTGCCTCAATTACCTCCGCCATCAGCTTGTTCCATACACCCACCAAACTTTGTGTAAAATAGTTGCCCCTCAGGTTCTTATTAAATCTTTCCCCTCTCACCTTAAACCTATAATTGGTATGTATATGCGTGTTCTGCCAGTCATTAAAATGATGCATCAGTGGGCTTTGTCATGTTAATGTATCAGCTGTATTGGGGATATATAGTAAAGGGAACATCAATTCGATGCAGTGAAAGATCAATTGATCCCTGTCCTCCAGAACCTTTATTCAGGCAAAAATGAATGACCATATGTTCAACTCAAATGACTTGGGAAATTATGGATTCTTTTTGGCTTTTTGACAAATATGTTGTGTACCAAAACTAATAGCTATACAAAGACTGGCTATATTTGGAATTAACTCTGAAAATTACACACTAATATTTTGCGGTATATTGATTTGGTACAATTACACCCATCAGCCACTAACCAATTTATTCTTTGGATATTATGTATTTTATTTTAGGCACGGCAGCAGAGTTCAACATTTTAATTAAGAATTATCTGTTTCCACTTAATGTATCAAATGCCTTGTTCGTTGTCTACTAAGGAATGATGTGAATGTGATGCAGAGAGAAAATGTATATAATTTACTTATAATTTAAATATTATTCTGCCATTTAATATTGTGTGGGGTGGTGCTCCCATGGGCATTTGCAAATGGCTCTATGCTTTCCTGTAACAAAGCAGCCTCCCAAACTGCAAACTAAATCCATGGAGGAAAAGTGCATCAAAATGCAAATATTTCTGAAAGGGCTCAGAATTGGATGCACTTTTGCCTTGATTAATTAACTCATTGCAAAGCTCATTACTTTTGCAGCTAAAATAATTTCACAGTGTTTAACGTGGCATTCTTTCTGCAAGGATGTCTCGACTCTAAAAATTTCGAACGCTCACAAGAAAGGAATAAAAGTGCAGTCGGACATCGTAAATCATGCTACAAGCAAAAATGAAGCGTAATCTTGCTGAACGTAGACAACGTCATTGGAAAAGAACCAGAAAGCAAACAAAATAAAGTGAAAGGTTGTGCTGAACAATTGAAAATTCTATGTACTTTGCTGATGATCACCAAGAAAGAATTGACCTGAGCATTATTAAAAATAAAACATTTTGATTCTCAAGATGAATAGCGTCTGGATTGTGTAGGCTCCATAAAAGTGTTTACACAGATTGCCTAAATATATTATGTATAAGGAGTGAAAGCCTTTAAACTCTTTTTAGTTTTTAAGCACCCACAATTGCAGTTCTGAAATAAAAATATGGAACAGTTCATCTTATTTCTTGTGCATTGGAGTTGATTAAATGATCATGTGATAAAGGGTGAGCAAATGTCAATGTAATCTTTAGTATCTGGGAATGGAGACTTTGTACAAAGTTGAAATGTAAACAATTCTCTTTTTCTCATAAAGAACATTTTGTTCTTATACCTTCATTTTTTTCTCCGTGTAAGGCTAATTATATGGTAATCAAGTGACTCTTGGTTATATTTTATTGGTGTTTCACTCAACATAATTTCACATAGCGAAAACATGGTATAAAACAAAACCAGATGACAAAATGGAGTTTTCGCTAGCGTGCAATGCATTCAACTGTAATTTTACACTGTAAAGTGCTAAGAAGCTCATTCAATAAAATACATTTGGTATTCGCCAAGGCCAGTCTAAATCTCTTTTGCAAACATTTCAGGTTTGAAAATTGGCCTTAAAGGAAAACAGCTGATGGAAAAAGAAAGGTATGCCAGGTGCTACTCAAACAGCTAACAATCTGACATTTGGCCCTGATATTTATGGAGGAGGTGTGTGTCTGCAGCCAGACATCCTGGGAATGCACAGGTCTTGCCACATTTAGAGGCAAGTCCTCATTAACATTTTATTCACTCAGTTTCTCGTCGGGAAGTTGGTCAAACTGTTTGGCTACTGAGGAACTAACTTTGTGCTCGAAAGCTGGAGCTGTGGACTACTGGGGACTGTCTCTGAAAACAGAAGATTGGGGAATGATGATTGTGGAGAGGGCGAGGGGCCTTGGAGCATGGCAACGAGGAGTGAGGGGGGTAGAGATCAGTACGGGAATCAGTTGGGTGGAAGTGGTAAGGTTGGCAGATCAGGGGAAAGTATCAAAGTTCTCAGAGTCAAATGCAGTTCAAAAGTAATCACAGGGTGACCAGCAAGACAGGAGTGCATGGATTTGTTAAAGTAACCAGGAAATGGACCCTTGTTCTTGTCTGGAGGCAGGTGCTTTCTATTCTACGTCAAACACCTCCTGGTTTCTCTTCAGCTGCCAGGTATCCCAAGCCCTTGGAAATCAAGAGCTCTAAAGAATGGAGCTTCATATATGTTTCTTTTAAAGATCCCAACTTTCCAGAGCAGGCAACTTGGTTGTTCCCCAAACGGTGTCAATTAATGAAAATTAAAGAAACTATAGATACTAGAAATCTGAAATTTTAAAAAGGGAAATTAGCAGGTCTGGCAACATCTCCAAATAAAGAAACAGACTTATCCCCATGTCCCACTTAGGCAATTCTTTTAGGTGACTACAGGCGACTAGGCTGTTGCCACATGGTCGCCGGGGTGTCGCCCGTATGGTCTCCTCAATCGCCCAAAGAGTCGTACCTTTTTTCCGGTCGCCGCTGGATTTTGAAATGTTCAAAACATTTCGGCGACAGTCGGCGCCCGGCGTCTTGACGCCAATGATCGTAGCCTGATGTAGCCTGATGTAGGTTGTCACCAGGATGACGTTGGTTGTCGCCGGTGCTGACTTTGGTGAATTCCATTGGCAACTTACTACGTCAACCTACGTCAACCGGCGACAGGTACCGGCAACTGAATTATCTTACCTTGTCGTAGCTTGTTGCGGGTTGGCGTAGGTGTGGTCGTAGGAGGACGTCCTATGGGTCGCCGGTTGTCGGTAGCTTGCCGTCGAATAGGAGGTAGGTTGTTGTAGACATTGTCGTAGGGGGGTCCAATCGCCGTTTTTTCGGTGACCTGCCACGACTATGACAGTCACTGGCAGTCGCTGAAAAGAAATCACCAAATTGGGACTTTAATGTGTCAGGTCAAAGTTCTGACAAAGGCACGACAACTTGAAACATTAAATCTCTTTCTCTTTCCACAGATGTTGCTTTACCAGATGACAACATTGAGTTTTAGCTTGTGTGCAATGTATTCAACTATAATTTTGGATGTTCCCAATATTTTTTGTTTATCTTACTGCTTGAATTAAATCACAAATTGGTATGTTTATATTGATTGAATATAGGATTCACATGTCAAGCAATTCAGGACACTCTCATGCTTGTCACAAAAATCACCATATTTTATTCCAATGTCCTGGCAAACTGAACAAATGTGCAAATTAAATAAATGTTCTTCAAAATCCTTAAAAATATGTGTAGGGGTAGGATAACAATGAAATAAAGTTGAGCCAATACTAGGTCTAAAGTATGAAAATCATTAACCTTTAATTGGAAACGGAAAATATGTTCTTTCACTGAATAAGCACGAAATGTCATGAGATGGTTGAAAACATTTATTTCTCAATTTAATGTTTGCTTGTACCACCACGTTTTAATTCATTAGATATTCATGTTAAAATGCATTTTGTGTGTTCTGTTTTCATTTTTATTGGTATGACTGTATAGCAAATGAAATTCCTCGTATGTTGCAAAACATACTTGACTAATAAAGTATGATTATGATTATAATATTGTTTTTAAAAGAATCTCATAAAGGCCAAACCGACTGCTGATGTTGAAATCTTGAGCAGAAAACTAAATGCTGGAGGATCTCAACGGGCCAGGCAGCATCTGTGGAGAGAAATGGATATCTGGCAACTTGGTCTGCAGATGGGACCTGACCCAAAACGTTGTCCGTCCATTTCCCTCCCACTGAAATCTTCGAGCACTTTTTTTATTGCCCATGAAATAATGGACACTTGTTCTCATAAATAGGCTGACCATCTTATTGTGTCTACATCCAAGCTATGAATCTATAGGTAGACACAAAAAGCTGGAGTAACTCAGCGGGGCAGGTGGCATCTCTGGAGAGAAGGAATGTGTGATGTTCGGGCCGAGACAATGATAAAGGAAACAGGCCGTTGTTAGCTGTTTGTAGGGTGAAAATGAGAAGCTGGTGCAAATTGGGTGGAAGAGGGCAAGAGAGAGGGAATGTCGGGACCATTGCCGGCCTTAGGAGGTGCAGGGCCCAATTGGGAACAATTTTGGTGAGCCCCAGGTTCCCAGCCAGCGTCTGTAGAAGCATAGAAATATAAATAAAGTGTATTATAGACTTTATATCTCTATGGTAGAACGGAAAGTAATCAAAATGTGCGCTTAAAAAATGCCTGCGAGTTAATGGACCAAACAGATCTAAGCTACATTTTAATATAAAATTGCATACATGTAAACCTGTGCGTGTGTGTGTGTGTGTGTGTGTGTGTGTGTGTGTGTGTGTGTGTGTGTGTTAGTTGTCTGTGTGTGATGTGTGTGTGTTAGTTGTCCGTGCGTTATGTGTGTGTGTGTGGGAGGGAAGGAGAAAAGGGAGGGAGGGAGAAAAAAGAAGAAGGAGAGAAGGGAGTGAGGGAAGTAGAGAAAGAAGGTAGGGAGGGAGGGAAGGAGAGAAGGGAAAAGGGAGAGAGGAATGGGGAGGGAAAGAGAAAAGGGAGGGAGGGAGTGAAGAAGGGAAGGGAGGGAGGGAAGGGAAGGAGAGAAGGGGGGGAGAGGGCCAGCGGCAGGAGTGGATGTCGGGGACGGGTTCAATCTTTCAATGGGTATGAGCTGAGGCCGAGGTTGGTAAACGTTGCTCCAACCCCCGGCCCGGCCCTCCCTGTATTGTTCACTGCGTCTTGCCAGGGAGAGAGAGGGGTGGAGCTGGGGCTGTGTGCATGAAGCACGGCGACTGGAGGGGCGAGAGCGCTGCCCCGGGACCGTGAGGGAACGACCCACCTCCCCCTCTCCCCCTTCTCCATTGCCCCTCCCATCCCCCTCCCCGTCTACCCCTTTCTTCCCCCTCCACCCCTGTACTCTCTCCCCCCTCCACCCGGGGTAGATCTACCCGAGCCGAGAGTAGATTACTCTAGCGCAGGGCCCCCTTAGGCGTGGGGCCCAATTGGGAGCAATTGGTCCAATTGGCTTAAGGCCGGTCCTGGCCGGGGCTACCTGAAGGGAGAGAAATCAATATTCATACCACTGGGCTGTAAGCTGCCCAAGCAAAATATGTGATGCTGTTCCTCCAATTTGCATTTAGCCTCACTCTGACAATGGAGGAGACCTAGGACAGAAAGGTCTGTGTAAGAATGGGAAGGAGAGTTAAAGTGTCTGGCAACCAGGAGATCAGGTAGGTTTAGGCGGGCTGAGCGAAGGTGTTCCGTGAAATGATCGCCCAGTCTACGTTTGGTCTCGCTGATGTCTAAGGTTTAAACCAGCATCGGCAGTTCCTTCCAACACATGAATCCATAGGTAACAGGTTGCAGCCATTGAAGTGCTCGTGCAGGTACTTTTTGAAAGGGAGAGGTTTATTTGGTTTCAATCACTCAATTTAGACAGAGATTTCCAAACCTCCACCATTCTTTGAATGAAAATATTTTCCTTGCAGCCCCCAAAAATATGAATATCTCTGTCCTCGAACTATCTACTTTTCTGTTAAGGGAATAGGTTCTGGGTTCATTCTTCATGGCCTTACATTCTCATATGCATTTAAATGTTTGAATCATCTGCCGAAGTACCAAAGAAAGGTAATCTAGATACTGTAATGTCGCATATACTGAAAGGAACATCAAATCTAACTCTGATTACTGTCAGGTTAGAACCATAGAACAAAGCTTAATCTGGGTTAAAATTCCATTATAGTCACAATCAGGCTCCAATTTGAAATGTGTCCCACCATTTGTGTTTTATATTGCATGGAGTATGATGCGAGGAACTTTAAAATTGGTTGAAAACAACAGCAGTGGAGTTTGATTAAAGCATTTAGAAAGTGTGAGTACTCACATCTGCACTTGTAGTTTAAGAGCTGGGAGGCTGAGCCCAATGTGTGTGTTGCCTTTTGCCTGCAGGAGAACTAAAGTCAAGCAGCACAAATAAGAAACTGTCTGAAACCAATGCTGGATGTCGTGTTATCAGACTAGGATCTGCAGTATAAATGATTTACAAGGATGAGACCAGAACTGAGAGGTTATAGCTATCAGAAAAGATTGAACGAGTCGGGACCCCTCTCTCTGGAAGGGTGACCTGATAGATGTTTTTTTAAGATAATGAAAGTTCTTGATAGGGTAAAGGTAGAGCAGACTTCCACTTGTGTGAGAAATCAAAACTGGTTGTTATAAATAAAAGTAATAAATACAATAGGGAATTCGGGAAAAAAGACTTCATCCAGAAAGGGGTAAAGATGTGGTACCTGATGCTACAATTGAGTAGTTGAGGCCTGTAGCAAAGCTATATTTAAGGAAAAGCTTGACAAACTAAAATATTAATAAAGTCAAAGGTAGACAAAAGTGCTGGAGAAACTCAGCGGGTGCAGCAGCATCTATGGAGCAAAGGAAATAAGCAACGTTTTGGGCCGAAACCCTTCTTCAGAGTTATGTTGATGGAGTACAATGAAGGAAGCTCTGAGGAGGCATATGGATCACTAACGTAGGTATGGACGATTTGGGCTGAATGACATCTATCTATTTTATATATTCTGCACCAAGATAACATTAATTGCCTTCAAAATGTATGCCCAATATTGAGCCCGAAATCACATTTATACTTTTGAAGGACTTTCCTGAAAATCAAATGTTTTCAACTGATACTTTATTGTCAATTATCATATTATCATAGCCCATCTGGTGGTTACTTCACAGCTACACACAAAAAGCTGGCGTAACACAGCGGGTCAGGAGAAAAGGAATAGGTGATGTTTCGGGTCAAGACCCTTCTTCAGACTGGTGTAACTTCAACTCCATAATCCTGCTTTCATGCAATGCTTGTCACACCTCTGTTTTAAACTGGCTTTTACATGCAATTTGAAGACGTTAAGATTATTAGTTTCTTCTCCTCAATTTCAACTGGCATACATGGGGAACAATGTCTGGGACCTTGCATATTTTTTCAGAACCTGTTTTCTTATCCAAACTGCAGAGTTTCACCATTTGTTAGCATGTTTGCCAGTTCCAGGTGAGGGAATATTTTCCAACATTTGCTCTGGTAATCTCAAGTCTCAGAGCAATTGTACTCCACCACTAGACTGCTCATGAAGATTGGTGGGTCAACTTTGATGTCTTAGGCTGGGAGGTCAGCTCACTGTGTCCATGCTGGACAATAATGTTAATGGGCCTGTCCCACTTAGGCGACTGCAGGAGACTATGCGGTTGACACATGGTCGCCACATGTTCGCGGGTGGTTGCCATGGTCGTGAGGAGTTCCCGTATTCTGGGAACTAGACACGGCCTCATTATGGTCGTCGCTTCTTAAATGTTGTCTCCACTTCTTCTCCCCCCTCTCCCCCTCTCTTTTAAAGGACTTACCATACACCGTGCTTTAGCCATCTTAATTACAGTGCCAACCTTCCTGTTAATCGGGGTGTGTCTGTATCATGTCTTTGCTCCGTGTGAATTTCACTCAAACAACGCTCCCCCCGCTTGCCCTGTCCCCGCCTGCATAACGGGCCGGTGAAGGAAGCGATGTGTGTGTGTGTGTGTGTGTGTGTGTGTGTGTGTGTGTGTGTGTGTGTGTGTGTGTGTGTGTGTGTGTGTGTGTGTGTGTGTGTGTGTGTGTGTGTGTGTGTGTGTGTGTGTGTGTGTGTGTGTGTGTGTGTGTGTGTGTGTGTGTGTGTGTGCGTGTTCACCTCTGACACAGTCGCCATTCCAGTTATTGGTTTTTCAGCCGGAGTCTCCTGAAAAATTGCCTAAGTGGGACATAAGTGCATTAATTTAAGAAATTCAATAATTTTTGTGTTGAAAGAAACTGCAGATGCTGGTTTATACTGAAGATAGACACAAAATCCTTCAATTTTACTTCGGAGTCACGTGAGTGACTACGTGAAGAACCCCGCCAGGACGCATGCATGTCATATCGCTACACGCATAGCAACGAGTCACAGCAGGGGGAACGACGTTCCCCTTAGCGGCAGAATTTGAAAGCCGGGAACAGCGGGTATGGAGACTCTGCGTTCCTTCCACTTACATTACAGGTGGAGACATGGACCAGATCCACGAAGGCTGCGAAAAAGCTGGCAGGGGAGAACCGCGGAGTTGCGGGCAGCCAGCAGCAGCAGCCAACGGCACGCCAATCTCCCGAAATGGGAACAGCTGTGCCCGACTTCGCTCCCACACCGGCCATGGGTGGGCGGTAGAGCGAAGCAAAAAACTAACAGAGTCGTTGACTCCGATGAGTCCGACTCTGAATAGCCGCGAGCGGCCAGTGCCCGTGCGCATTGGAGCCGGTTGGAGCGGCTGGGAGCGGGGAACAAGAGCAGCCGCGACGGCCAGTGCCCGTGAGCATTGGAGCCGGTTGGAGCGGGTTGGAACTGGAGCAGCCACGAGTGGCCAGTGTTGGAGCCAGTTGGAGCGGCTGTTGGAGCAAATACTCCAAAGTGGCAGGCTCCGGGAGATGGAGACTAGTCAC
Organism: Leucoraja erinaceus; assembly: GCF_028641065.1. Taxonomy (NCBI): domain Eukaryota; kingdom Metazoa; phylum Chordata; class Chondrichthyes; order Rajiformes; family Rajidae; genus Leucoraja; species Leucoraja erinaceus. Next base: position 12,407,485 of record NC_073391.1, on the reverse strand, counting down.
AGTGGGCAGCTAGTAAGTCCTACAGCAGTACCTCTTGTAGGGCTGCACAGTGTTTCTCCCTCATCAGAGGGGAGTACAGGGGGTCAATTCTGGGCTGACCCTGAAGAGGGGTGCAGAACATACCCCTAGTGCACATGGGGTGCAAGAAAACCTATTGGATATGGTGTCCCAGTTTATTCAACCCGACCAAACTGGCCAAAACCTGGAACCTAAAATAGCTGCAAGTATCGACTACTTGTCATTCAACCAGCTATAAGGACAGGCATTATTGGACACTTACCACCAGGGAACTGCAAAACACTGAATGTTCCCAGTGTCAACCAGTGTATTTGAAAACATGTCGGAGCCTCAATCAGAGCCAGGGACTTGAAACTACAGAAAGTTCTGAAAGTCCTAACAGCGGGAATTACGGTTTTCGCCCGCACAATAAACAAAAAAGACATGACACAAGATCACCAGGATGCACTGGCTTTATTTTGCAACTACCAATACGAGTAAACAGCATTAGGAAGAAGTGCCATCCAACCGGCTTTAGACCCTAATTTGCAGGCCTATGCAAACCTGGAACCTCCAAACCACCAATATTACTATTTGGAGGCAACTTCAAAACAGGTAAAAGAACTTGACGAAGAGGGTAAAACCCTGGGGCTCATTAAAGCAATGTCTAAAAACTACTTCGGCCAGGAAAAAGCACCCCAGTCGGCCAAGACAAACTGGTGAAAGGTCAAAGGCCAGGAACACTCAACATCGGTCTTTTTAGGCCATGGCCCAGACCGGCCTTCCTGGGGAATGCGCTAACCCTCAACACCGACCCAACTACAGATCCAGACACCGGCGCCTCAACGTCCACGGAGGATGCCGAAAAAGTAACAAACCTACCAATAGTAACCATGGAGGTAGGTGGGTCTGGTTCCTTACGAGGTTGGTGGGAGATTACAATTCTATCTGGATGCATGGAATAAATTAACTACCGACACTTATATTTTCAGAAGTATAGGGTTATACCATAGAATTTATACAAAAACATAATCCTCCAGATCAGCATGTACCGAACCGAATGTTCATGCTTACAGGCAAAGAAAAATCAAAAGCGCATGCTGAACTACAGTGGCCATATAAAAAAGGAGTAATGGAGGAAACCCAACACGAATCACAGGAATTCGAGTCCAAAATCTTTATCATAAACAAGATGGTGGTTGCCGCATCATGATAGATTTGACTAATTTGAATACTTTCGTACTATATATCATTACTAGATGGAAACTTTTGTTACTGCTAAGCAATTGATTTCCTAGGTTACTACATGGCAAGCATCGTTTTAAAAGATGCTTACTATACAGTACCCATTAGAGGTGACCACAGATGTTATTTAACACAATGGGTTCACCCTTAACTCAGTTCAAATGTCAGTGACTTTGCCGAAAGAAAAGGTTACAGCCTTCATGGAGGCTTGCAGCAAAATCATTGACATCACAAAACCATCCATCAGACTGGTAGCAAGAATAATTGGCATTATAGTGGCTGCGTTTCCAGCCACACAAATCGGACCTTTACATTATCAAAAATTACAGAGGGCTAAAATACGAGCACTCAAAAATTATGGTGGTCATTTTGACAGACCAATGAAGCTACCAACAGAGGCCATAATGGAACTAAAATGGTGGAAAGATAACATTAGGCATTGTTCCAATCCAAACATTATCAGCTACCCGTCTATGGAACTACAAACTGATGCCAGTGCACTTGGATGGGGTGCTACCAATTCCATCTCCAGCTGTGGGGAAGATGGAATGCACAGGAGGCATCATTATTACAAACACTGGGCATAAACTACCTGGGAATGTTAAGTGCATTCCATGGCCTTAAGTCATATTGTTCTGGGTTATATCACCAGCATGTTAGACTACAAATTGACAACACCACCGTGGTAGCATATATCACCCATATGGGTGGAAACAAATCGACATTATGTGACAATCTGGCCAACACAATTTGGCAATAGTGTATCCAGAGAGAGATATTTGGATATCAGCTACCTACTTACCAGGTAAACTAAAATTAGTGGCAGACAACAGGTCACGCAAATTCAATAAAAACACTGAATGGATGTTGGATAAAAATGTATTTGCTGAAATTACAGCACGGTATGGAACACCAGATATTGACCTATTCGCTTCCAGGCTCACACCAGCTGTCGAATTATGTTCATGGGAACCAGAACCTGGGGCAGTGGCAACAGATGCATTTTCGCTGCATTGGGGGATTGTTTATTTATGCATTCCCTCCTTTCCGCCTCATCAGTCGGGTATTTAGGAATATACAGCGATTGGCCTTGGCCTACTCAACCATGAGTCCCGGTGATACTCGACATGGTATTAGAACCATGCATCACCATCCATCATAGACCTAATTTACTGGTTCATCCCGCAACAAGGGGAAGTTACCCATGTCATAATTATATAAACCTATTAATTTGTAGTTTGAAAGCACCTCTACTACACCTGGGACTGACGGACCGAACAGTGGATATTATTTCAGCGGCCCGCAGACAGTCCACCAAAAAACAGTACTTGGTGTCATCAAGAAATGGGAAGTACTGTCACAACAATAAACATCACCCACAGATCTATGAACATCTCGTCTGTTCTGGAATTCCTGGCAAACCTCCATTACGATGAGGGGCTCAGTCATAGTGCCATCAACTGCGCCAGAAGTGCTCTGTCAACATACCTGTGGCAAGGAACAGAGCGGCATTCTGTTGGGACACACCCTGGTAACCAAACTCATGAAGGGCATTTTTAATGTTAATCCCCCAAGAACCAGGTACTCCCAAATATATGTGATGTGAGCATTGTACTGACCATGTTAAGAAACTGGTCTCCAGCTACAGCTCTGTCCCTACAGAAACTGACTATGAAAACAGTCATGCTGATGGCCTTGGTCACGGCACAAAGGGTCCAGTCACTACAGAAACTAAGGCTGGACAACATGACTATTTCATCTGGAAATTTAACTTTTCACATCAATGAATTAGTCAAACAAAACAGACAGGGGTCAGCAGGCCTAAAAACAGAATTCAGGGCCTACCCGACAGATGATCGTCTCTGTATTGTAACACACTTACTATTATATATGGAGTATACTAAGATCATCAGAGGGAAAGAATTGTCACTTTTAATCAGCTACAAACAGCCACTCAAAACAGTGACAGTCCAGACCATCTCTAGATGGCTAAAACAGGTCCTAATAAAGGCTGGAGTAGACACTAGCATTTTTAAATCTCACTCCACCAGGGCTGCAGCTACATCGGCAGCTATGAAGTTGGATGTTCCTATGGACCAAATCCTCAAGACAGCAGGATGGTCAACAGAGAAAACTTTCCAACGATTTTATAACAAACCAGTCATTGAACCTGGAACATTTGCAGAAACAATTTTAAGTTCTGTAATATAATTTACCCCATAAATAGGGGCTATAATTTGGTGTTAATATATTTATCGTTGGGTTTTCAATATCGTATTGATGTCTAATGATGTTAACACTATTCTCCCCATAATCAAGGCAGATGTGATGCATGGACTCGTTTCCACGGCATGAAATCACAGAGCTTTAAAATCTTCACGTAGTCACTCACGTGACTCCGAAGTAAAATAGTAAGATTAAACGAGAACTTACCAGTTTGAAGTTTGATCGTTATTTTATGAGGAGTAACGTTGAGGGATTACGTGCCCTCCGCTCCCACCCTTGATCATATACTCAACTGGTATCTCTTCTCTAATCTTACTATGTTTAGTCATTACAGTTATCTGTGATTTCACACCGCTGCTTTGAAGAATGATACGCTTGCATCCTGGCGGGGTTCTTCACATAATCCCTCAACGTTACTCCTCATAAAATAACGATCAAACTTCAAACTGGTAAGTTCTCGTTTAATCTTACTATTGTTTTTAATGAGTTTCTATTATTCTAAAGTATTCTAAGCTTTTTCATTTCTTTAATATTTGTAAAAATGTTAAAACATTGAAATTGTATTTTTAATAGTCCTTGGATGTCTTTGGAAGTTTGTAACTTCTGTGATAGCTTTAGCACCATTGGGGGTGGGGCTGAAAGCAATTTCTGGGACAGGGTCTGACTTTTAAAATTAGCAATCAAATCCTGCGATGTCTTGATAAGTTTGATATAGAAAGAATGTTTTCTCATTTAGTTTAGTTGAGAGATACAGTGCGGAAACAGGCCGTTCGACCCATCAAGTCCGCACTGACCAGCGATCCTCACACATTTACACGATCCTACACACACTAGGGGCAATTTACATTTATCCCAAACTAATTCACCTGCATACCTGTATGTCTCTGGAGTGTGGGAGGAAACCGAACATCACTGAGAAAACTAACGTGGCCTCGCGAAGAACGTATAAACAGCACTCATAGTCGGGATCTCTGGCGCTGCAAGCGCTGTAAGGCAGCAACTTTACTGCTCCACCATCATGCCGCACGTTATTCAGCTTATGCAGTTTATATCTTTAGCTTTTCTGACCAAGCACTAGTAACAATATTGTTTGCATTGATAAAGTACATAATGGTTTACTTAAAAACTTAAAGTTAAATATTCCTACTCTGCGAATGCAGCATATTTTAAGAGTCCAAAAACTAACAGTACAGCAGTCCTGCACTGCTGTGATTACATGTCTCTTTCGTCTTCAGCCAGAATAGAACAAACATATTTTACCTCAGTAAAATATATTTCAGATTGTGCATCAAAATAAAATGCAAATTAGAATTAATTTACAACTTTGCTTAATCAAAGAGCCCATCTTTACACCCGCACTGAAATCATTATTGTGACAGGATTGTGGCGTTTTAAATCAATTAAATTGCCAATTAAGAAATCTGTGTCTCTCCACATTCCTCTACACCGATTTTCTGCTCATCAATGGAAAGTGCACCAAGCCAGTTAAAAGACACAGCAAGTAAATTAGTGTGCTTTGTGGAACTTAATGGCAAAGATCATCAGGGTTTTGTGCACAATCTTGTTCTGTTCTATGTTGCAATAAGGGTGTAAGGGGCAACATGTTTCTGAGCTAAGAATGGAATCATAATGGGAGGATTCTAGTTTTGTTTTTTTATCCATGCTGCACACTGTGTGTGTGTGTGTGTGTGTGTTGTATCAGACGGTACAGGTATCTCGCAACTAGATAAACCACCTGCACTCAGGTCTGTTAGTTGGGTCATGAGAGATAACCAAATGGGTATTCATTGTCATCTACAAAACTTTCCCTTCGTCACGGGAGCATTGCAAATCAACCCCAGTTTGGCTGGAAAGGGTAAGAGAAATGCATATTTGAAGATGTTAAGAAAAATACGGAAGATTGAAAATTTATCTCCGCATTGAAAGAGTTAACCAAGTACGTTTTTGCTAGTAAATGATTCTAACTGTGCGGAAAATGGTTTATTTATTTTAAAAAGGTACACCATTCTGGAGGAACAATTTTCAGTGTAAACAATATCCCCCAGAAACCATGTAAGAAATCATTTAAAGGTCTGTTTCTCAAGAGGACATATTCCCATCTGTGGCCTTCAAAAGCAGCCTGCAGGAGACTGACAATTTCAGTTCTTCTGGCCAGGAAAAGGCTGCTTGGTTGAGGTATCCAGTGGATTTCACTTTAGCTGGTTGGCATTGTAGTGAGGATTGATTGGCATCCATCCTGGTTCTGGTTGCTGCTCCTGGCAGTCTGCCATTGAAAAGTTTAATACCAACAGGGCTTGGGAGCCTGAGCCCTGGCTAGTACTGAACCTTTTAATGCATTGGTAGCACTGACAATAACATTGAGAATTGGGCAGGCTGGTGATTACTGTTCACTGTAGCAGCATCCAACACAAGGCCTCAGTTGAGCAGATTTGAACTGCCTGACCTCCAGCAGCTTTGCTTTTTGATGGACACAAATGTAAAAATGTCCTCACGCGAAGGAGGTTTCGAATTAATTATTTTTTTGCACAAGGCCGAAGAGATATAGAGTCATAGAGTGATACAGTGTGGAAACAGGCCCTTCGGCCCAACTCGCCCACACTGGCCAACATGTCCCAGCTACACAAGTCCCACCTGCCTGTGCTTGGTCCATATCCCTCCAAACCTGTCCTACCCATGTACCTGTCTAACTGTTTCTTAAATGTTGGGATAGTCCCAGCCTCAATTACCTCCTCTGGCAGCTTGGTCATACACTCAGCACCACTCAGATTCCTATTAAATATTTTCCTTTCACCTTGAACCTATGTCCTCTGGTCCTTGTTTCCCATATTCTGGACAAGAGATTCTGTGCATCTGTGCAAGAAACCGAAGGCCCAAGTTTCTTCCGGGCTTTCACCTCAGCGATCTTCTTGATGGGTCGAGCGTTGATCTCCTTCCATCTCTGCCGAAACTCTGCCGAAATAGAGAATAATATCTCACATTATTTCATCTGATCAAAGAAGCCCGGTTATTGTCCCAAAGCACAAAACCATGAAACAATTGCACTGGAAAAGCTGGCTTAAAGGCTCCAAAGCCAACTGAACTGCTGTTTCTGCTTATGTTTATTTTATGTAAAACCTACTGCATGGTGGGAGAACCAGATTTAATCAGTCTGAAGAAGGGTTTCGGCCCGAAACATTGCCTATTTCCTTCGCTCCATAGATGCTGCTGCACCCGCACTGAGTTTCTCCAGCGCTTTTGTCTACCTTCGATTCTCCAGCATCTGCAGTTCCTTCTTAAACACCAGATTTAATATTACAATTCAACCATTCTGCTGGAAGGTAATTGGAATGAAGTGCTTGCTTACAATTTGGTGTGTGACTCACCGTCCATCTTGGACAGCAATCTTGCCTTCTTCATATCTATAAGGATGGACCCATCAGTCAAGAGCTCTGATGTTCAGGCTGACCACAAACCTGGACCTTCTCAAGAAAAATATTAGGATGTGGACTTCAATGTACAGAGATGTATGAGCAGCAAAACTAATGGTGATTGATCTACATTCAATGGCAATGCCATCATTTACTGCTCATTGCTCATTCCCAAATGACCTTCTCAAGCCACATTTAAAAGTTAAGCACATTTGTAGGTCTGGCCAGATGAGGTTAAGTCGGTAAATTTTCTGTCTGGAAGGATATTCATGAACCAGATAATGGTTCTTGGATATTCATAAAGGGAGGCACGGTGGCGCAGCAGTAGAGTTGCTGCCTTTCAGCGCTTGTAGCGCCCGAGACCTGGGTTCGATCCCGACTACAAGTGCTTGTCTATATGGAGTTTGTACGTTCTCCTCATGACCTCCGTGATCTTTAGTTTCCTCCATTGCTCCAAAGACATACAGCTTTGTAGGTATATGTGTAAATTGTAAAATTGTTCCTTGTCTGTGTGTAGGGTAGTGTTAATGTACGGGTATTGCTGGTCGGTGCAGACTCGGTGGGCCGAAGAGCCTATTTCCAAACTGCAACTCTAAACAAAACTAAACTAAACCAGATATATTTTTATAACAATTCAATAATAATTATTGTCAATGACGTTTACTATTGTACTATTAATCAATTTAAAATTGCACAGTTGCCATGCAATGGTGGGATTTGAACTCAATTTGCTGTATTTTTGTCCAAGCCCCTGAACTCGGTCTGGCAATTTAGTCAGTGCACCACCACCCAAAGCCAACATATAGCTACGCCTATAAAATAGCTGAGGACTCTGACAGTGTAAAGCTAAGTCCCAGCTTCACCATCTGTCAAAGCTATCAATAAGTTTCATCGTTTCTAAATATGGCTGAGCTTCAGAAGCATAGCACTAAACATTTATTAAAGTTCAAGTTAAAATGTGGACATTCATTAAAATAATTAAGCAAGAGAAAATTAAAACACCCAAAAGAATTTGCAAACAGTGTTAAACATTACAGCATATTTGATGTGAAATTATTTAACTTTTTTTTAACTTTGCCTTCTTGCAGACAATGTTTTCATTCAAAGCAAAACGTTTGTGGATCCTGTGCCTGGTTTCTGCACACAACTATCAGGACTAAGGGAAGAACATGAGGTATAGGAGCAAGCGTATACCATTTGTCACCCAATAAAATCATGGCTGATATTTTACCTTCGAGACACTTTTCTACATTGACCCTGAATCCTGAATTTCTACCAAAATAATTTCTTGCTCTCTTGAATATACACAATTGAACCTTCATAGCCCTCCAAAGATTCATTAGCCCCTGGGTGTGTTTTAATTCTGTTTCTCTACCCACAGATGCTCCCTGATCTGCTGAATATTTCCAAAAGCTTTTGGAAATACTGGTTCCTTTTGCATATGTAAGCGCTTATATAATGTGTTTTTTTTTTACTGTCCACAGACAAAGCATAGCAGAATGTCAGATTCCATCTATTCGCCCATTTCTGTACAGTTTTTAAACAAATGCTATCATCTATATAGTACTGAAATAAAGTACTCTACTATTTTCCACAGTTACGAAAAGAAACTGTCAGCTTCTAAAGGGCCTGTCCCACTTGGGCGTCATTTGCACGTAATTTACGCAACATCATTTACGTGTCACAACGCATGACTTTCACCAATTTCACCAAAAACTCGACACATCAATGGTGGACTTCTCACGTCAATACAATTGACAGTAAATGGGTCTGTGTACAATGTCTGCATATAAACACCCATGCTCCATGAAAATATATAAGTAAACTTGTAATTAATGATGCCTTATAACCATATAACCATATAACAATTACAGCACGGAAACAGGCCATCTCGGCCCTTCTAGTCCATTGCCGAACACTTATTCTCCCCACGTCCCATCTACCTGGATTCAGACCATAACCCTCCATTCCTTTCCTGTCCATATACCTATCCAATTTATTTTTAAATGATAAAATCGAACCTGCCTCCACCACTTCCACTGGAAGCTCAGCTACCACTCTCTGAGTAAAGACGTTCCCCCTCATGTTACCCCTAAACTTCTGTCCCTTAATTCTCAAGTCATGTCCTCTTGTTTGAATCTTCCCTACTCTCAATGGGAAAAGCTTATCTACGTCAACTCTGTCTATCTCTCTCATCATTTTAAAGACCTCTATCAAGTCCCCCCTTAACCTTCTGCGCTCCAAAGAATAAAGCCCTAACTTGTTCAACCTATCTCTGTAACTTAGTTGCTGAAACCCAGGCAACATTCTAGTAAATCTCCTCTGTACTCTCTCTATTTTGTTGACATCCTTCCTATAATTAGGCGACCAAAATTGTACACCGTACTCCAGAATTGGCCTCACCACTCTTGTTTGAAAGCAATTGTAATCCATGTGTAAAAATTAGTAAATTGCAAAAAAAAACTTCCTGCCAAATAATAAAAGCAAACACACTGCGAATGCTCAACAGATATGACTGTGGAGAGATACACAAAATGAACAGCCTGGAACACGCTGCGATAGTTTGTGGTTTAGATAGATAGATAGATAGCCTTTTATTGTCATTCAGAAATCTGAACGAAATTGCAGCAATCATACATATAATATGTATGTATGAGAGTGGAGTGGCATTTAAGAGGCTTTTGGATAGGCACATGGATATGTAGGGAATGGAAGGATATGGACTATGCACAGGTAGATAAGAGATGGTTTTGACATCATGTCGGCATGGGCATTGTGGGCTAAAGGGCCTATTTTTGTGCTATGCTGTTCTATGATCTATAATGTATCTCAATTTACAGGTACCAATAGCGAGAACATACACTGTTTGTTGTTGCCCACCAGTTTTACAATTACTCTGGAAGCGGTCAAATCTTTGAGCAGGAAAACCTCAGGTCTACGCCAACTTTCTTTCAGTATACTGGAATGATATTCTCTCCTTGTCCCCTCACACTGGGACACTCAGTTTTAGCTCTGCTGAATATACAGTAGAAGCTATCAGATAGCCACACCAACTTTGACCATTCACACATTTTCCATCCAATTTGCAAACTGTTAATTAGCACCACCGACTATGATGTGGATGAAGTGTGTCCATGAAAAAGAAAGCAGGTGGAGAGGAAATCCCAGGCATGCGATCGGAACACAAGGTGGAAATTGCCTCTTGGTAGCCATGTTCAAATCAATTGAGTCAGGTAAGTTTCAAACATTTATTTCCCTCCATTTGCTTACTATGATGTAGTACAGATGGACAACTGCAAGTGTGATCAGATTGAGTACAACTGCTTCACCAGATGTACTAGGACACACGTTTCCATTGCATACACATATAACTCTTGTCCATACCATTCCCATGCCAATGAATGTCACACCTATTGATATTTACTGCTTTGCATAAAAGCCATGTAAACCAGATTTCATTGTCTATTTAATTTCTGCGAATATTGACATTTGATAGAATATTATATTTTATAAAACTGGAGGATTCCGGAACAAATTGGCTCATTTGGTGCAGTCAATTAAAATAAATATATTAGGAATTTCTGTACAACTTTCCACTCCAAATTACAGTAATAACACCATGGGCATGCATCTGCAACGGTGAGAAACTGCTCATAATGCATGTCAAATGCGGCCTTCTTCTGTGTTTACTCAGTCATGCATGCCAACCATCCCGCTTCGAACACCTTTCCTCCAATTTCACCTGCCCTGGTGCAAGAGTGCTGCATAATTACTGACTGGTTCCTCCTTATGTCCTAGAGGGATTCTTCCGAAGGTAAAAGCACCAATAACAGGCACGTTTTCTACATGAGTTATCCGCACACCCCTGCAGTGCCTAACCCTGCTTCTGACTCAGTCAGCATCTTCCACTGAGCCTCCAGGCTAAGCAGAAAAAAAAAATGCTGCATCCAATTTACACACAAACATAACTGCCTGTTCACAACTAGAAGATAATCACTGAACAAAAGACAAATGCTGTTTTAATGTGAATTCTGAACAGACAAAATGACCTCGGCATTTACATTAAACAGTCCCATTCGGGGACCATGAACAATCACATCTATCACCACCTCTTATCATCTGCCTTCTTTTTGTTACATAATGTGAAGATTTCAACTTTCATGTTACACATAAACAAAGCAGTTTTGAGACATTTAAGCACCCAGGAGTTGCTCTCCTTCTCCTGTTCATCTGTGAGAGAGCGGATGCTCTCCAAGGATTAAACCCGAGCCAAGCTCCTCAAAGCTAACTATTTCACAGTGCCAGGTATTCGCAGGTCACATGATGGGGAAGGGACTATGGGCCGGGAACTTTGTGCATCTCGGCAGAGAGTTGGTGAAAATGAACCGTATATGAAAATGTCTGAAGCAATAAATTAGCACTCAGCATGTGGGTGATAGCTTAATCCTGCCTAGTCCAAACAGTACCTGACACCCATTATTATAATAGGAGCTACAGCACCACACTGAATTGATATAGAGAGTGAAAATGATCATTCCCAGATGATTTCAAAAACAGTATGGGGAAAGAATGTTGTATCTTGATAGAACACTTCTTGCTATTTATAAAATTACAAGCTCTTGTCAGCTGACAGACGAAAATGCATATTTACTTTAGCAGTCTTCTGCTTTCAATCACTGTTATTTTTATATGCTCCAAGACTGGCTTTGGGACTTGCATTCATTTGTTTCCTTTTGTCTCGCAACTAGCCAGATACAATACAAAAGTTAATCTTGGAAAGGTACAGGTAATAGAAATGAGGGCATTGTGAGAGAACAGCATACTGCGCAGTCCTTGCCCACAACAAAATATTGCAGCATGCTGCGTGCAGTGGTATCGTTCCAAATTTTTCTGTGCACTTTGTTTACAATATATGCCAATAGTGTAATATTAAACAAAAACAGTGTGTCCTGTGCCAGAATGATTGATTACAACACTGTGGCAAGGTCACCTCCTAGGAACCAGCTCAGTGCAGTAAGGGCTGTCTGACTCATACAGTTAACACTATATCCGCATTGTATGAATGTCACCAGGAATACAGTGATTTATTGCTTGGAAGGCTCTGTTCAATTTTTTCTGCCTGACCAAATTGCACATTTTCTAGAAAAAGAAGCAAAAATATTTCAGCACATAGATTACCCCGAGCCCTCATTTTCCCTCAGGTTCATATCTGTTCAAAGATACTGATCATCAAAATTCTCATTTTTTATTTGATTTGATTTCTGCTCTCTCCTTTTTTTTGTGTAGAAATGTTTTTAAGACAGTGAAGGGAGGTTTAATTAGGATTTGGTAACATCTGTGGGCTTGCTTTCGGACAACAATGGTTGCATATGGTTCTCCCCTAATTTCAGCAAGGACCATATTGGCACGAGAAATGGTATCAGCCTTAGGGAACAAAATACAAAATCTGACCCATCTGAAATAAAATCTCATCCACACAACAGCCTCTTATAATGAAGAACAATTGCAGCTCAGATCCATTTCAAGTGTGCTAGTTCTCAGAGACAACATAAACATCGGAGATTGTTTGATTTACTTCTTAATGACTTTAATAGCAGGCACAAAAATCTGCCTATATTCTTTTGTGTACAATACATTGTTATTAAATAGCACCTAACACAAAAAACAAAATCACACATTTGACCAAAATAATCCCCAGAATGTAGCTATAAAGTCCTAGCTCCAGTAACTACTTGGAGTTAACATCAGATAAAAGTGTGCTTTATGAAGAATAAATAGTTAATTAAATCTCACAGATGATCTTGTTAAAATTATTAATCGAATATTTATCAACATCAAATTTGCTTAAAAATACTTGGAAATCCACAATGTTGTATCACGTACCATATAGTATACCAGTCAATTGCATTCTAAATCCCAATGGATTGTTATTTATGAAAGGCTTACAAAAGCTGAACTCCTATGTAATAGTAATGTACTGAAAATGACCAAGAATTGGAAACAAACTGGAAGAATAATTAAAGGTAGACACAAAATGCTGGAGTAACTCAGCGGGACAGGCAACATCTCTGGAGAGAAGGAATGGGTGACGTTTCAGGTCGAGACCCTTCTTCAGAATAATTAGTTCATCAACACTAGTGGCTGTGGTTGACATGGCTTTAATAATTTATAACTAGAGAACCCCCATTTTTATCCATCAAGTTTAAGAGAACAATAGATTAGAAAACCCCTAGTTTATCATTTCATACATTTCTTCCGACATTTACAGATATACTATCATATTTTATATAACCATCACTGCAAATTGTGAAAAATAATTCACATTTCATCCAGTTTTTAATTAGTTCGATGTCTGCAGTTCAGGACAGAATAAAAAGTTCAAGCAACAATCTGACTGACTTTCAATAATATTGTTTTACATTTTGTACAATGAAAGCAGCTTAAAAGACGATATGCTATGCTTTCCAGTGGAATATCAAGTTAATCCCAAGAGTAATGGTAAATTCAAACTTACACAATTACTCAAAGTGGAAATAGCAAAAATATAGAGCAGAAACATAGTAACCATACTATTTATTTGTTATTTTTTAAATTAAAATATCATTCTATTTGCATTTAAATCTGCATTAAAATGGATATTTATGCGGACAAACATATTTCATGTGACACAATTAGATCATGTTCTGGGGGATTTGTGGTGTTTACAGAGCTAGCGTTTTTACTGAGATGAATTTCATTGTGCGACTATTCCTTTTAGACTTATTGCCTGACATATTCATAAACTGAAAAGTGGTTATTGATTAAATATCCTCTCTGTACATGAAACAGGATCATCTTTCAGATTCTTCGACAAATGAGTTATGAGAGCCTCCTCGCGAGCAAACAAACTATTGGCCTAATTAACTAATTCCCATGTAATATTCTCTCTATCCTCAAAGAATATTTCATCTTTAAAAGTCAGGAAGCAATAGTAGTACTACTTGATCAATTGGTGATCGAGTGAAGAAACATGTATTATTTTACACAGAACAATGACATAAAATATGTATATTTAAGTCCATTAAACTACTATTACAACAACGGATGATTGACCAGACTGTGAGACTGTTACTCTTGGTATTTTTTCTAAAGCAATCAGTCCTATCAGATTAATTGGACCTCTTAGCTTTCTACTTAACCTGGTTTTAAATGCTAGTCACAATAGTTCTTTTTTTTTAAATCCACATGCCGTCAGCATTAATTTACTATTGCATTCTTACTTTATAATATCTTATTTGTTCAGTTATAACTATATTCTTGCAGCAACAACTGTTGGAAAGTTAGAAAATAAGATTCGGTTTAAAAATGCATCATATCATGCTCTAATATCCTTGATATGTTGGTTAAAACTCTTGCCCTATTTCCCACGTATTTTAAAGTTAGTATGCACCTGTACAATGACCTGCTCATCCATTATGTTAGCCTTTACTGACTGTTCTTTACAAATCACTTATAACTTGGAAATTTTGAGAAATATGAATTATAAATGGAAAAAAAGTAATTTTACCTAAAAATATCTTCAGAAAACAGAAATTGTCAAAATAAAAGATTTCAGGAAATTCGACAATCATAATAAAATGCAGGAAAGATATGCCTTGTGATTCAGAAAGTCTGATTTATCGGTGTCAAAATCTCTCGAAGGCTCACTGTGGAACATTTCAGTAACAAGTAGCAAAGCAATACTTTACAAAAATGGAAATATTATTTGGAAATTAACACAGGAAATTAAATTGAGACGAGGCTTAGAAAACATTTACAATTATGTTAAGTTGTAATTTCTATGAAAGGTCAGTTTGTGCACTGAACATTACTCTCAGAATGTTTTAATTCCCAGCTGATTTAACATAAAAAATTGGTTAATTTCCATGTATTGTTTTACAAGAAATAGTTTGTACAAAAATGCTGAAAAAAAAACATTACTGGATTACAATTGTCCTCAATAAATAATGGCAATAGTCCCACCCGGCGAAAGACGCTACATAGGAAATATCACACTGCATAGCTAAATAAAAAACAAAGTTCTTGCCTCTGGTTGAGATGCTTTTTATTTTTACTCGTGATCAATGATGAAATAAAGCATCTTCAAACCAAATCTTATGTCAACGATTACAGTTTCAGTTTCTGAGCAAACTGAACTCTAAAGTTCATTATACTTAGTAATTATTGAATATCAGTTCTACATTTTCCAAATTCAGCATTTTGTACTTTAAGAAAGAAATATTATGCATCGTCCAAAATCATGGTTATACACTTGAAAGTAGAAAACATGAAAAGAAAGAACACATTGATTATTGACTGGCAAACATTCTGTAAGAAATACATACTGATTGGATTATGTGTGTAGAAGGTAAATTTGACACAAGTATGAAATCTCAAGTTATACAGACACAATATATATTTTTTCACTTGATTGGACAACCATATTTTCAAATAGAGAAAGTAACTCATCTATATTGCAATAATCAGGGCACTGCTGCTTTAGCTACAGTTACTCAGCTTTGGCAACTGCTGATTACAATGTATGCCATGTTTTACCAGCCATCACAGCATCTACCTCTGTACTGTATCAATTGTTAAGCTTCCAAGAAATGCATTACAAATTGGATAGTCTGCTTAAGCTATCATGGTGCTTCCGGTATAGACACTCTCCATTAAGTACCTGACCTTGAAATCATTAGAGGTCACATAAAGTGGATGAAAGTTTAGCACTCTTGTGGTCACATTTCATGTGATAGTGGGTCGCTTTATCTTGATCTTAACATTGGCATAGTGATTGACATTGCCCTGAAAAAACCTTCCTTCTGCCCATCAGCATTACACTATTGCTTACTACTTTGCACCAATGCTATAGACTTTGCCATTTATATCACCAACAGAGGACAGAAGAACTCGGTACTTAGGAAGTGGATACAAACATTAAGGAGACATTAATATGAATGCATGTTTGAAACAAGGAGCTTCTTTTGTAAAATTCACAAGCATTGTTGTTCGATTAAGGTTTCCGGGTATCCATGCAACCCTTCCATCTGCCATATCCATAGTAATAAGTAGTGTGATGATATGAATTGTCAAAATCCGTGTACATTTATATTGAAGGCCAGATTTTAATACCACATCTTTCTTTGGGTTGAAGGTTGCATAATCAAATTAAATTAAAAACCTTGGGAAGATTTAGTAGGGAAGAAGCTTACAATTAAACTAAATGTTTTAAATATGAAGGTGAATGTTTCCACTTAAAACAGTTAATGAATAGATGAGTAGCAAAATCCCAGAGACCAAACACAGCTTTAAAAAATGATAAATAGCTAGTCTTCACTTCCCTAATGAATGATCAGCCTGCTACTTTTGCCATCTGAATTTGCCCCACCTGTGAAGCAATTTACTGTGATGAAATGTTACCACAGATGATAATGATGTCATCATTCTGACATTAATTTGAGTTTAATTATATACAGGATGTCTGCACTAGTGAAAGTCAGTGGAAGATGATAATAATTAAATCAGTATCACATACATGAAAAAAAAAAACTCATCACACACTTTTCAGCAATTATATTGTTACTATGCTCCTATATTTGGTATATTTGATAATCGTAGTTGAGTTTCTTTTGTTGCTGGTTTCAGGCAATCAATGCACTCTGTGTTGAGTTCTCAGTTATTTTGAGTCTCTGAGTCTTATTCTCAGTCTTTTCTATCCACTGTAAAAGCTGTGTTAGCATTTTGAAGAAAACAACACAGGCTCATACGCTAACTGATTTATAAAAGTCTTAATTTCATCTTTAACAAATGAGAAATTAAGTTTGTAATTAATGTGAACAATGATAATAATTTAGCTTTCAAATTGCAAGTAGTGGGAGAATCTTTCATTTACCCAATGGATTAGCCATAAATAATTAACAATACCACAATTTGTCCCTTCATTTTTCACTATCTACTTAAGACATATTTGAATAACAGTGACAAATATTAGCGAACATGCATAAAGTAAGTCTCTGCTACTTCCATTAATAGTGGTAAAGGTGAGTGCATATAAATTAATATGGCCTTCTTAAAGCAAATTACTGTCAGCTTAAAACGTGTAGCAGATTTGTAGCAGAACAGGAAAGCTTCAAGTGAATGCAATTCTAAATTTAATCTCAACAACTCAATTAAATAAATGGAATTTTTAAGGAACAAATGGGAATTGGTCTAAATTAAAACTGCAGACTAGTTTTAACTTTAGACATTTATGAGTGATAGCCAGAAGAAAAAAAACATAGCTTCTAGTTTCCTTTATTCGATGTCTCAGCAGTTGGAGGGGGTTGGCAGGCAGCATCACAAAAGGATAAAAATGTCTGCAATCGAAACACAGTTTTTGCCTCACAATAAATCATCTGTCACATCATCACAGCCCTGTAGATAATGAGCAATAAAGTTTCCACACTCAGGGAAAGAAGACCCAGACATAGAAACACTAGTAACCCTGCCATCAGCCGACTGTTTTCTTTCTTATCTCGATAGGGTTTTTGCTATTTACTTATCAAATGAAAGACTGAATGCATTGCTAACACCAATATCTTTATAGCCTGTAAAAAAAAACCCAGTTCCTAATACCAGGCAGTTAACAGAAATCCTATTAATGAGAATGTTCACTTTAAAAGGACATTTGCCCAGACACAGATTAATTCGCTGCATTGGGTAATAGAAAACTACCAGTTTATTGGAACAGTTTTAGATTAGATGTGTGACTTTATAGGTGTAATTACTAGGTAGAAAAAGCAATAGTCAAAGAGTTTCAGTTGGGTGTAATTTAGTTACTAAAGGACTGGGGCACTTTGTGACAAGCGTTGATTCTGTTACATGCAAATACATTCTGGCTGAGTGACTTGGTTGTTCAGTAGGTTAGTTCACTGTCCATCCCCTCGGGGGCCGGAGTTAGTATCTAGCCAGACTGATAAGATGAAAGTGTTATTTCTCTGGCAGCTGCAATGGTTCTTCAGCCCAATTCCTCGAGTTGTGTGCCAATTGTGTACAACTGATTTTAACTGCAGACAAGAGGCTGAGAAGGAGAGCTATATGGAGAGAGGATGCTGGTGTGAAGGTGAGCCCTCTTGCAGGTGAACATGCAAGCATTTTGTTGGACAAATTACATAAAGCTGTGTTTTATATTTTAACACATCCAGAGTTTGTTATCTTGACACTGCTGCCACAAATAACCATGTTCTATTCTCCAGCATTGCCATCTCTCACCTTGCAAAAATCAAAGAATAGTATAGATCTTCAAAAAAGCATTGAGTAGACACTGCATGACCTCTTGCACAGCACAGTAGAATGAATTTTACATATCTTCACAACCTCAATACTGCTTGAGATTGGTAAGGTGAGAGAGAGAGAGAGAGAATTATGTAGCATTGGTTACTTTTTTTCCACTCCAGGAGAAAAAAGTATTAACTCAGTTATTGCAGCAGTATTTGTATCATGAAATCAAAAAGAACAATTATTGACATTTTGTGGGGCTGATTCAATTAATTTTAGCATAAATTCCAACCTTCGAATCAGTTTGCTTCGTGTTAGCTTAGGCCTCACATAAATATTGGTAAATTTGATCATAAATATTGGTAATTTTTAAATAGACAATAGACAATAGATGCAGGAGGAGGCCATTCGGCCCTTCGAGCCTGCACCGCCACTCAATGTAATCATGGCTGATCATCCACAATCAGTACCCCGTTCCTGCCTTCACCCCATATCCCCTGACTCCGCTATCTTTAAGAGCCCTATCTAGCTCTCTCTTGAAAGTATCGAGAGAACCGGCCTCCACTGCCCTCTGAGGCAGAGAATTCCACACTCACAACTCTTTGTGTGAAAAAGTTTTTCCTCATCTCCATTCTAAATGGCTTACCCCTTATTCTTAAACTGTGGCCCCTGGTTCTGTACTCCCCCAATATCGGGAACACGTTTCCTGCCTCTAGCGTGTTCAAACCTTTCATAGTCTCATATGTTTCAATATGAATCCATCTCATCCTTCTAAATTCGAATAGAATAGTAGAATAGAATAGTTTCTTTATTGTCATTGTAACATGAACCATGTACAACGAAATTTAAAATGTCAGCCAGTCAGTGCAGCATTCAAACTTTTCTAAAATCTAACGATACAAGGTAAAATATTAAAGATAAACAACTGAATAAATATCACGGACAAAGCACGCATACACACCCAACCCTCCATCCTTCTGTCGATTCCACAGTTACCACATTCCCTTAGTATGTCTCGCCCCTGCGTATTCCTGAGCATACAAGCTCAGCCGCTCCATTCTCTCAGCATATGGCAGTCCCGCCATCCAAGGAATTAACCTTGTGAACCTACGCTGCACTCCCTCAATAGCAAGAATGTCCTTCCTCAAATTTGTAGACCATAATTGCATACAATACTCCAGGTGTAGTCTCACTAGAGCCCTGTACAACTGCAGAAGGACATCTTTGCTCCTATACTCAACTCATCTTATTATGAAACAAAACAAGTTATAAAGTCACACACAACTACAATGATACCATCTTTACCAAAACATTTGCATGGCTTTTCTCTCTAAGGAAACATATATTAATTTACACGAGGTGTACTATGTGCATATGAATTAGCAATAAAGGGGAAAAATAACAAAGAAAGCGACACAGCCAAACCAAATGTGTACTTCATCATGTGATCTACATCCCTCGTCCATTGTTTCAATGCCTCTGTACAGTTTCCCTCCATCTGATTGCTCCACTGCTTGGATAGCATTGCGTAGGAAGGAACTGCAGATGCTGGTTTACACTGAAGACAGACACAAAATGCTGGAATAACTTAGCGGGACAGGCAGCATCTTTGGAGAGAAGGAATGGATGACTACTTGGGTGACTGGTACCTGCTTGGATTCAATTGTTTGGCACAAAAGATGAAGGAGAGATCTGCAGTTGATCCTAAATAGAATACCAATAGAACAATGCAGAGAAGCCATTATGAATGACACACCTTCTTAAAGAGGAGGTTTCAAGGGCTCTGATCTGAAAACAGGCAATAGGCTAATGTTGTGAGCCTGGCCACAGATACAGGAATTGAGCATTGCTTGTGTTAGTGCCTTTTCATAGTCACAATGCTATTGAGCTTTTCATTACAGCTAGCATGTTAATTGCTGCGTTCAACTACAATGTAGCCAATCACTTCACATTATTTTTCATAATTGGAACCATCCTATCTGACATGAATCTTTATTAGATTCTCAGCAATGATAATACTCTTGGTGACGTTAAACATTTGGACATCTATCAGGACTTAAATTCTCAATAGCATTAATGTCTGTGTTTCATTATCGACTTTGAATGCAGCAAATTAGGACCATCCCATTGCTTCTTTGTGTGTGCTACTTTCTTCCAATTTATTGAGAACACATGTCCCGTTGGTGCAAAAAAGCACAGAATATTGTTGTGCACCTGCCATCTTCTTTGGGTGGAAAATAACCAAGATTAGCAGGGAGAGAATGGGTTGAGAGGTCATATTCTGTGCGCACAGTTTGAACTTTTCCTTCTGTCCACTTGCTAATCAATTTTGATGATAAAAGCTCAGTGTCTGCATCAGGGGTTTGATATCAGGCATGCAAATAGTGTGATGCCTAGGGTAGTTGACCGAGTGCCTCAGTATAGGGGATCTACACTAACATTGGTTTACTTGTCCTTCCAGTAAATTTGGAGGAATTTGTGGAGCCAGTGGAATGTTTCCAATGTTTGCTTTTGGTAGCCCAGGTCTCATGAGCAGGCACGAAAATCACTCTCAAAATATGGAGGGGACCGGGGGACAGGGGACACACAATTTTTTGGCGGCCGCGCACACATGTGCACACTCACACACACGCGTGCGAGGATTCGGAGGCTCAATCCAGCGCTAAATGCAGCTCAACCCTGCCTGTCTCGCCGGGTTAACCTACAGCCCTGCCTGGACTGATGGGACACCAGCGCTGCTTCTCCAGGCTGGCCATATTTCCCACAAGTCCAGGCAGGGATGTAGGTTAAACTGGCGGGACAGGCAGAGTCGAGCTGGGTTTAGCGCTGCTTCTCTGCACTGGCTGTGGGCCTGAGGGTACAGCTCCCGCCTGACTCCCGACGTCTCTGGCCACCCGAGGGGGGGGAGCAGCACTTAGGTGGGGACGGGGCGGCGCCGGGATCGATCCTGGCTGTGGATGAGGCGCAGGTCTCCCTCCTCCAATCATCGCGCTGAATCATCACGTCCCGCCCACATTGCCTGCTGACCGACGTCTCTCTCGTCCAATCGGCGGCCTCGATCAACAGCCCCACCCCCACTGATTTCACCGGGTTTTAAAATCCGGATTACAAAAACTTGGGAGGGACGGTCCCCACCTCTCAAAACAGAGGGGGGACGGTAAAATTGTAAATTGTCACTAGTGTGTAGGATAGTACAAGTGAACGGGATGATTGCTGGTCGGTACGGGCTCGGTGGGCCGAAGGGCCTGTTTCCCCACTGCAACTTTAAAGTCTAAGGTAAAGTCTAAAACCACCTAACGTCAAGAAATGGCTTCCAAGTCATGGGAAATGTTCTATATATTCTTGGGCTTCTCCGTGTATCTTTATTGTCAAAGGCACAGAAGTGAAGCAGTGGCTGGTCCATGGAAGAACACATCTGGATGTGGGAAATAATATCTTCACCAACACACATTATGATCACTTTGGCTGACCATATCAGTAATATTTGCTGGATATATATATATATATATATATATATATTTGGTAATACCGGTGAATTAAACCACTTCAGCACCAATCAACCATTTTTTAGCATCCGTCCATCTGGTCAAGAGATGATGGTGCAGCTTTGATGTTATTCTGTTTGGTGAAGAGCAATGTCTCACCTGTGGTTGCATCATTTCTAGCTGTTGCTGGCTGAGCCCATCCCTGGCAGGCACACCCTTCCACCACCATTCCAACAAGGTTCAAAATTAAAGGTTTTACTGCAACTTTATTTGCAGCACCTATAGTCGCACAATTAATGTTTAGATTAGAGATACAGCGCGGAAACAGGCCCTTCAGCCCACCGGGTCCATGCTGACCAGTGATCCCCGCACATTAACACAATTACCCACTAGGAACAATTATTACATTTACCAAGCCAATTAACCTACAAACCTGTACATCTTTGGAGTGTGGGAGGAAATCGAAGATCTCGGAGAAAACCCATGCAGGTCACGGGGAGAACGTACAAACTCCGTACAGACAGCACCCGTAGTCGGGATCAAACCAGGGTCTCCAGCCCTGCATTCGCTGTAAGGCAGTAACTCTACTGCTGCATCACCATGACCACCCTAAAGTGTTTATCATCTGATCATTTCTATTGATGATCTCACATCACAAATTATTTTCTCATCCATGTTGCAGTCTATTTGATCCATTATTTCCTTTGAAAGACAGCAGCACTATCAGGATGGTAATGAATATTTCATCTTAATCTTTAATTTCATGGCCTCATTTTACATATTTCGCATTAGCACATTTAATCATCTGGTCAAGCCAAATACCCTCTGATGAAGATCTCAGTTCCTATGTTTAAGCAGAGCCATGTCACAGGTAAACGCAGACTGAGTGATTGAAGTTATAAAACGGCAAACACCAGTCCATTACAAATTGTCACCTCCATCCATTTTCATAATTGCTACAGATTGCACCACAATCTTGCACTATTCTATTGTTTTACACTCAGGTGCAGTCTGAAGAAGGGTCTCGACCCTAAACGTCGCCTATTCCTTTTCTCCAGAGATGCTGCCTGACCCAAGTTCAAGTTCAAGTTAGTTTATTGTCATGTGTCCCTGATAGGACAATGAAATTCTTGCTTTGCTTCAGCACAACAGAACATAGTAGGCATTGACTACAAAACAGATCAGTGTGTCCATATACCATTATATAAATATACACACACATGAATAAATAAACCGATAAAGTGCAAATAACAGATAATGGGTTATTAATGTTCAGAGTTTTGTCTGAGCCAAGTTTAATAGCCTGATGGCTGTGGGGAAGTGGATATTCCTGAACCTGGTTGTTGACCCATTGAGTTATTCCAGCTGTTTGTGTCTATCTTTGGTTTAATCCAGCATCTACAGTTCCTTCCTACATGTGTTGTATTTATTATTGTATTGTTACCTGGTATACCCTGGTGTATATGACAATAAACTAATCTGAATCTGAATCTGAATGTAAACCTGAATCTAAATCTAAATCAAAATCTAAGAATCTAAGAATCTAAATCTAAACCTGAATCGGAACGGGAAACAAAATCGGGATCAAAATCTGAATCTCAATGTGAACATGAATCTCAATCTGAATCTCAATCTGAATTGGAATCACCATGTGCGGATAGGACATTGTGCAGGGAAGTGAATATAGCAAGAGGGCGCTGTTCTGCATGATGCCAGTTTCAGTAATCAAAGACACATTTCTTCCCGTTAGTTTTTAATGCAGGTACATTCTATAATCAAAGAAGACCATGAGATAAAAATGGGCAGCACGGTGGTGCGGTTGAAATTGTTGCTGCCTCACAGCACCAGAAAAAGGTTTGATCCTGACCTCGGTTGGTGTCTGTGCGGTGTTTGCACGTTCTCCCTGTGACCACATGCGTTTCCCCTGGGTGCTCCGGTTTCCTCCCACATCCCAAAGATGTGTGGTTCATAGGTTACTTGGCCACTGTAAATCATTACTGCAGGTATACTGTTTACCCTGTGAGCTTCATGTAAATGAGGAATTTCATTGCACCCTTGTGTATATGACGATAAACTGTGTAGGAACTAACTGCAGATGCTGGTTTACACCGAAGATAGACACCAAATGGTGGAGTAACTCAGCAGGACAGGTAGCATCTCTGGAGAGATGGAATGGGTGATGTTTTGGGTCGAGACTCTTCGTTCAGACCTGAAACATCACCCATTCCATCTCTCCAGAGATGCTAACTAATCTAATCTACTCTTTAAGGTCTGAAGTTGAGATTTTGACTATGCGTCAAATTTTCCACTGACATACCTCTATCAGCAGTAGAAGCTATTGAAAACTCTGTTGCAAACTTCTGTCACAAATTATAATATTATCCAACCACCCTGACGCATCAATGCCGCAGAAATAAGTGGGTTGTTAGAAATGGAAAATGTTGGGAATCTAAGGAAATATTCCAAAATGGCAAATTACAACCTAAAATAATCTATTACTGGGACTAAAATGTAAATAGCTAGGTCTACATCAATCAAAATGCTGTCCATTTTCATGTACGCTCAAATTAAAACACACAGTTTACAAATCGAACAACGGGCTAGACATAAAATGCTGAAGTAATTCAGCGGGACAGGCGGCATCTCCGGAGAGAAGGGATGGGTGACGTTTCGGGTCGAGACCCCTTCAAATCTCCTCTAACAACAGGCTGCCTTGTATTTCTTAATTTTTTTTACAGATGTAGAGAATATAAGTAAATCTAATTTTTTAACCATTTGCCCCAGGTATTTCCATGTAATTAAATATCCAGTTGTTATTTACAGCATTGAGTTGTATTGAGATTAGTGTATCTGCTGAAGTCCAGAACTGACTGCAACTCAGAATCACTCAGCACTAGCTTGTGGAATCTAGCACAATATTTACTGGCAAATTTTTATTGCTCCTCCAACAGCTTGTGACCACTGAGGATATCATTCAATCCTCCCACCAGGTTCTCACACTCTTCATACCTCAGTTTATCTGCGACTAATTCCTTAATTCATGACTCTGCACTTGACTATTCCAACACATTCCAGCCTTTCAACTCTCGATTAACATAAGGTCATCCAATCTCTGCTGATTATGCCCCAACTCTGAAAAAGTCTCGTGAAACCAACAGCTTTGCTGCCTGTTGCTAGTTAAGTTAAAGTTTGATTTTTAAAGTCCTCTTCCTTATTTTCAAATCCCTTTGTGGTTTCATCCTTCCCTAGTTATGTAAACTGTGTGTTCTATGTTCTATGTTATTCTTGCCTTGCAATATATAGCCATGAGATACAAGGAACTGCACATGTTGGTTTACAATAAAAGACACAATGTACTGGAGTAAATCAGCAAGTCAGGCAGTGTATCAGGTAAACATCTCAGGTTGGGCCTCAACCTGAAAGGTCATCTAACCATGTTATCCAGAGATGCTGCGAGACTTGCTAAGTTACTCAAGCACATTGCATATGTTTTTTCCCCAATATATCCACCCTTTTCCAATTCTATCCTCTTGAGAAGCCTTGAATTTGGACCGAAGGAAGGTCTCAACCTGAAATGTCACCCATTCCTTCACTCCAGAGATGCTGCCTGACCAGCTGAGTTACTCCAGCATTTTGTATGTATCTTCACTTGTCAAGGTCTTTTCTGCATGCCCCTTTCTCCTCTTTAACTAAACATTAGGTTCTCTACCTATATTAAGTCTTACATAGCTCAATGTAGCCACAAACACAGCTATAACACATGTAGGTAGTGCAACAATGACAAAAATGTTGTACTTACATGGTTATTTTAACGTGGATTCCTATATTTAAATTTATGATGACAAAATAAATTGACCAAAGTAAAATAAAGTAAATGCTTTTCTTTAATGCTGCTATTTTTTTAGCTGAATCTGTGAAAGATCCTGTACATTGAGTTGAGGCTGGTGTACAGTGGTACTAATGGTCAGTGGTATTCATCGGCCTTACTGGAAATTGCATTTGGGTGAGAAACTGATTTAAGTTTGTTTTCCGTAAAACCCACCTTTATAGGGGCTGGTTTTAGCAGTCCCTACTGATTCCTGCTGGTTGGATCATAAAAATAAACCTAAAAAACACAGTGGAGTGTGCCACCTACACAAATCATTCAGTTTATGTAAGTTTCTTTGAAATTACATTTGGTCCTGCATTATCCAGTGTGGTACCCGGATGGGACGTCGAAGGATGAGAAGTCAAAGCCAAGATACCGAAAGTACATCATGCCGAAAGGACACGGACCCAAACGGACACCACGCCACAAAGACAAGACACAGAACGGACATGACGTCGAAAATCTGCCAAACGGACATGACATCTCCGGAGACAGAATTGGTCTGACACCTTGTCAGTCAAAGGTCAGCAATTGGTCCAGACCCCCACGTCCATCACATCATTAGCCAGGGGGGAGACGGGAGGGTGGGGGTGGGGGGGGAGTTTGAGCTTGCGTTTGTAAAATGGTGGCAGTGACTCCAAGGTGCTGCATTTGACACAGAGGCTTTTCAACGTTCCTGTCAGATTTTAAGCCGAAAAACAATCTGATGCCGAACTCACACGTAGCCAAAATGATAAATAGGTATGAAACACTTTAAAATATCTATATTTGCTGCAAGAATTGTTGTACCTTGTTACATTTTACTTACCTGGTGTACCTTGTACGTCTCCAGGGCAATTGTCAGCATCG
Organism: Leucoraja erinaceus; assembly: GCF_028641065.1. Classification (NCBI taxonomy): domain Eukaryota; kingdom Metazoa; phylum Chordata; class Chondrichthyes; order Rajiformes; family Rajidae; genus Leucoraja; species Leucoraja erinaceus. The sequence continues at coordinate 12,381,134 of NC_073391.1, read as the reverse complement.
CAAAGGTCAGCGATGGAGTCCTCTGTGCCACCATTTTACAAATGCAAGCTCAAGTCCCCCCCCCCCCCCCCCCCCCCCCCCCCACCCTCCTGTCTCCCCTCAGCCAGTGATGTGATGGACGTGGGAGTCTGGACCAATCGCTGGCAAGGTCTAGGACAAATCCCTTCCCAGGAGACGTCATGTCCGTTCGGCGGCTGTTCGACGTCATGTCCGTTCTGCGTCCTGTCTTTGCGGCGTCCTGTCCATTAGGGTTCGTATCCTGTCGGCGCCATGTCCATTCGGTATCCTGGCTTCCACTTCTTGACTTCGGTTTCTCGTCCTTCGACGTCCCGTCCGCACACAATCCAGTACATCCATGGACATATTCCCTGTTTAAGCTATCACAGATATGCCATGGAATTATTTCATTGTACCTTTAAGACACAAGGCCTATTGCTTCTAAAATAGATCTACAATGATCGATGTTCGTACCCTAAAATTGGGGAAGCCAATGCCAGTCTCATCCAACTTTCCTCTCTCAAAATTCCCTCCACCCAATCTTTGGTTAAAAATGAGAATACTAAACATAGTTCAAGTTGATATTATTGTCTTATAAATGCAAGGTAATGTGAGTATTCGGCAAACTGAAGTTACCAACCGGATATCTATAAGTTACGCAGCAGTCTGTCTGAAATCAGGCTCGATACAGTGAATGGATTTGAAATCAGGTGTCCAATGATTCAGATCAAACCTTTATTACTCTGTTTGATCAGCTCTTTAATGCAGGTGGTGTGAGACAATGGCTGTAACACTTCCGAGGTCATTATGCTTAGTGTGGTCCATTGTGTTTATGTGTATTGAGCGGTTCTATTGCAAATTTTCGATGAGAAAATTAGGGCATGAAATAGCATCACTTCACGGGTAAATTAGCTATCTAGTAAAGCTTAGACCAACAACATGACCAGCTTTTGACAAGTAGTTTCAGTACACGGTCACTCAATACTCAAGACCCTGACTTGAACTTGGTACGGTAATGGTCATTAAATAGGCCGCAATTCTTGTAATGAAAACATAAATATCTTAAAATTTTACACAAAAGGATTTGCAACATCCTGCGAATGACTGCTGAAAGCAAGTTGCATGATAGCACATTTGGGGTATTTATTTTAAACAGTTTTGATAAGGTAAACGTGTAGCATTTGTACATTTAAATGCAAAGTGCTGAGTCTACAGGCATCAAAAATAACATGACCATTAAAACATGCACATATTTCAGCTGATCATTCAAAAATTTAATTAGATAAAATTACAGAGGAAAGTGAGTATGAAATACTCTAATGCATCTGTAAAATCACATAGCATGCAATGAGACTGAGGAAAAAGAATGAGATGCTTATTCTCGCGGTAAATTCACAAATTAAATATTTTGAGTAATCTTGTTGGAAGGCTGAAGTATTTCTGTCCTTACACAAGATTGTCGTTGCTGACATTATTGCAGCAATGTTTTACATTAGATTTACATTTAAAAACTAAAGGAAAGCTAAACCAAACGGGTGTGAGGTTTGTACTGGAAGGCAAGTGTTTGACACCTTAGTGTACATTGGATACTACAAGCAGACTTTGTCCTAAAATACTTTATTTATAAGCAAATTTATATAGTGAGTATATGGTTTTTAAGATTTCCCCTATTATAAGCAATGACTGAAGGGTGATTGTACAAATGTCCTGCAGCATTCAATCATTCCTTCATTTTAATGTCTTTATTTTATGATTTTATTGATGAAATACTACTTACCCTGTGCTCAGAATTCCTTTTAGGCTTCAGGCTGAGGCTAGCTTGACATGGGTAGTCATATATTATAGCTATATATTTTAACTCACCACAGGCCAATCAGGTTAGACCAGACAGTAGCCAAGAAGGTTTTCAAAACTGCTGGTTATAATTTACTTGTATTTATTTATTTAGGCAGTTCTTGTCTCTGTCTTTTTATTCCCTATTCTTATCAATCAATTAATGTCCAAAAACATGATGCACATTCAACGTCATGCTGTGCCACAAATGTATCAAATCAAACCAATCTTGGTAACCAAAGTCACGTTAGGGAGAATCATTCACAAATAAGGATAGAGGCAATACCAATTTTTATGCCAACACAGATTTATGGGGAAAGAGCTATTGAGACCACTCAGTTCCTTTCTTTGTTTTGTTCGACTACAGGAAGAACCTATGTGGGTTGTAAAGCCTGTATTCAATAAATCTCTGGTAAGCCTATAAATATTACTTTTCCCTGCATTTACGTATTGGGGAAAAAAACTATTTTCTAATCATATCGGATGGTTTTGGTAAGAACTCATTTCCTTTGCCATACGCAGAGCCTGACAATTATTAAATACTCATTTTTAGATTAAATGCAAATACATTGTATTTACGAACTGGTTTTCAAGGTAAAACAATATACAGATATTGTAATAAGGTCAAGAGACCAGAGATATACAGAGAATGAGTACAGGCAACTGAAATAGTAACATGTCAGTGCACGACTATTGATTACACTTCGACATGGAGTTAAAGGAGCTGTATTGTCTCGATAAAGAAGTTTGGAAAATGAAAAACCTATCAGTTAGATGGGGAATAATCTCTAGGGTGGCTGTCATGGATTCTGAACAACTTTCTTTGTGGATGATTTCAAATTTAAGAAGAATACGTCTATGTTAGAGATTGTTTGTGACGTGATTGTTGAAATTATGGTGGATTGCTTGGCTGGTGTCCACCTGCGCTAGGGTAGATATATTTATAAGACAATACAATCCTTTGATCTGTCTGCAGCCTCATAGCAACAGACTGATGCATACCTCCAAGTATGTTTGTTTTTTTAAACAGATTTCCCATTCAGCGCCAGCAAAAAGTTTGCATATGTAGATGTGAGGAAAGATGCAGGTCATATCAGCAAAATATATTTTGACTTATTAAGACCACACCAACCTAGCAAGATGGACTGAAAGGAGACCTAACAAAGCCTGTGCTATCCTGGCTAAGCACAGCAACAAAATGGACCCCCCATATGAGCAAAGAGCTTGTCTACTCCATCATCAGGAATTGTTCTCCAGAGTCAGTACTATACGAAACATTTTTTAAACATGTGCCATATGTGGCTAAGAAGAGCCTAATTTGTCCACTTTGCAGATCCTATGTATTTTAAAAGGCAAGCTAATTCAAAGTAATTTTTCTGCAGGTGAAGCCATCTTCAATGCATCACCCTTAGTTCTGTGAGTAATTAGAAATTGTCATCTAAGATAAATGTCACAGTTCATGTAAATAACTATTTACCTAAAGGAAATGTGAATCCACAAGAGTCAGCATACTTTAATGAGGCATGACAATGGAGAAAACAATGGTACAGTGCATCTGCTGAAGCTGACAAAGCTTATGGTGAAAACTGGGCGAAACAACCATTATTTGTTTTTACTTTTCAGAAATAATGTAGTCTGGAAATTTCCAACAAGCATTGTGCGGTCAGACCATTTGTTACAACTAACTGCCTAATTGTTCTCCTGGCAGAAATAAAAAATTAGAGCACTTATGTCATTTGCCTAAATTTCTAATTAATGCAACGGTATCAGTAAAACTGGAGCAGGGAAAAAAAAAAGTGTTGGGTGAAAAATGCCTTGGCGAATGTTCACATAATTTGTCTTTGTTAACTTTCTACCATCTTTTTTTCCACTTAAACAGCAGGTGTTCTAATCACTGTAAGTGTTCTATATTTCAGAAGAAAAAGGTACCGTATATCACCGGGTCTCGTGCCATAGAAGCAAGCCTTCTGCCGCTTGCCTGATAAAAGTCCCCCAACCCAGCTTTGCTAAGTTCAAACACGGAAGGTTACTGAAATTTCAAACTGTAGGGAAAATATCTTCATACCGGGGAGCAGTTTACAGCAAACAGCCTGCAATATGAAAATGTATTTAATGCAATTAATAATTTAAGATCTGAGAGCATGTGCTCTTGCAGAGTTAAATGCTTGTCAGAGTGATAGATGCATGCTTCACCACCAATACATTTCGTCTGAAGAGCAGAGGGATTTTGCAAACTTGTGCTGACCTTGGGCTTCAGTACATAAGAGGCATATTGCAAGGCAGCCCCATTCCTATTAGAGCTGTGCAGCAGCTCTCAATTTACTGCCCTTATACCAATTAAAATGCTGTAAAAACATTAAAATTAATGCAGTCTTAACTCCTGTAGCAGGCCTACTTTCCCTCTTTCTTAATTAGTGCATAATTATTCAAATTTTGATATCCTGGAAAATTATCACATGGAAATTATTTTAGGAGCTGTAACAATAGCAAAAAATCCTTTCCCCCAAACTCTATTAACATGTGGAAGTAATTAACAGTTAATTACAGTGGAAATACTATTACTGTTAATGTTTAATGACTTTGCCCATTGCCGGGTAAGCAAGAAATTCAGGAGCCCGTAACAGCACTGTCCTACTGTGGAATGCACTGCAAACGACTTGAAAAGATTAGGCAGCGGCTCCAGTCAGATAATTCGCACTCGAAGCAATTACGACGCTGTGGCTACATAAGAGTTTAAAGGTCAATGCTCAGGAAATATCAATGCATGTAAACTAGACTAACATATTCCATTCAGTGGTGAAACAAAAATGAAAAAAAATGGCTTTACTTTGTCTTAATTAACTCACTACGCAGCTCGCCGACCAACAAAATCTGGACAAGTTCACAGCAAACACTATTCTGTAGTTTACCTTAAAATTCTACAGTGAGGTGTTTACTCATCCTGACATCCCAAGACAATCATTAAAATACTTTGTGCGAAAATGTCAAATCGAGTGTCTCCATACCTTAAAATCAACTCTGTTTTATAACTGGCAAGATTCCTTGAAACAAAACAAAAGTGATATTTGTGAAAAGGAATATATACATATACATACAAACCTGGTTCTACAGGTAAGCTACAGTCAGCAATATAAGGAAAGCTTGCAGCTGATAAAGTTTCAAGTGCAGAATTAAGATATCTAAATAAAATATAGTTTCACTTAATAATTCACTCAACACATTTTTTGAAATTCACTTTTGATTTCCCAGAGCAGAAACCAGATGAGAAAGATACACATATGAATGTTTTACAAATCATCCCACATCTCTGCATTGAAAAGCAATCTTAAACATTCTCATGCAGAGGACAAAATTAGTGTGCAGATGTGAGAGGGGGGGAATGGAGCTTATTGCACCAAGCTGATTCATTTCTCAGTGATGTGACTTGGGCTGCGTTACAAGGAAGTTGCTTCAGATTAAATTAGATGATCTGACTCCACTTTAGTGGGCTTGAGCTCAAAACGCCAGATTTGACACTGAACCAGATTGGCCTCTGTTTGTGAGTCTCGTTGGTTCTTGGCCGGGCTGCAGATTGAATTGCTCTGTCGTTTACAGGAGTGGAGTGGAGGGGGGGGGTGGGTTGCTATGCTAGTCTTGGGTAGTGAGGAAGAGAAAGAATCAGTCTTTCATCACTTTGCACAGTGAGCCCTTATTCCCCTGTAAAAGAAAAGGCAGCACTCCTGTCCAGAAACTAGCAGTGATATTCCAGCTAATGTAGTTGAAACAAAGAGCCTAAACTACGAACAACTTTTCAAAAAGCCTGTTGTGAGGTGGTGAGGTTATCATCATTTATAGGTTGGGCAGGTAAATGGTACAGAGGCTAAAGATCAGGCCAGCCATGATGTTATTAGACAGAGGACCAGGCTTGATGGGTCATTTGGCTCCTACCCCCACTGTTTTTTGTATTCATATGACTGAAAAAAGGAATACCTGATTAATTGGTTTAGTTTTTAAGACAGTTGAAGGCAATTCAACTGGTTTCTTCTAGTGAGTGAAAGGATTCTTGAAATATGCATGATCAAAGACTCAAACACCCACACAATCTTTAGGAGGTGGTAAAATATTACTAGCCAGGGCTATTTCTCAGGTTGAAATGTTAATTAGCATGCAGAACAGCAGTGGAGATACATAGCTATACCCAGTGATCTTGCTACTAATCCAAACCTTCCAATATTGTGGAGAGGAGATGATTTTCACTACACAGTATGGCGGAAACAATGGCAAAGATTTTCCAAGACTTTGAATGATTCTCACAGGCATCAAACCAGGAAGCAAAAAGTACAACTTCTAAACAACATCTTAAACATTTTCTGGATTGTGAAATTTAAAAAAAAATAGCACGTGCAATCAGACTGCAGCTAATGCATCATATAGGTTTAAGAGAAAAACAAAAACATATTTTAAAGACAATTCTAATATTTAAATCATGGAATGACAATTCAAGCGTCTAACATATGTTAAAGCCGGCAAGATAGCTAAATATCAGAATTCCATTAAAAATTCACTTACATTTCATGCAACGCAGCATAATATTTTTTCAGGGTATTTTACAGGAGGAAAAGTTCATAAATAACTGGAGCTCATGCCAATTCACTGATTCAGCTGAAGGAGCCTGCAAAACAGTGGAGCACATGGACAACCTCGGAATTACTGACAGCGACTTCTGGATATCCGTGTTTAGCTGTGCATGTGCGGACTTCAGACGTTGCTGTCAATTTCACGTGTAATGATGGCGAATGCTGCCAGTTTCGCCATCATTACAACTGCGAAATCCAGGCTATTATTTGTTGACTGAGAATGGGAACAGCAAGCAATGCTGTGACAGCAAAGTGTGAGAAACAAAGGCTATGATTTCTTAAGTAGCGCATCAGGAATAATTAGTTTCTTTGTGAGACATGCTTGCATAGTTCTGCTGGATGAACTGTACCTGCCTCTGCATGCAAAAAAAAAAGCAAGAAAGTGACAATTCTGAAAAGATAGGTATAAATGCAACCTGTAAAGATTTACTGTTTGTCTATGATTAATATAGCTTTGATAATTGAGTTGGTGTTTTCAATATTGTATTTAAGTAATTTGATCATATGCATATATTTTATATAACTAATACTACTCTAAATATGCAGAAGGAGGCCTCCAAAGTTGGCAAAAAATGGCCCTTCCTGGATAATAATTTACTGTGACAAATTGATCCTCAGAGATTTTAAATACAGTCCTATCCATTACTCTTCAGGGTTCTAATTTATTCTCAATTACAACCTTTAATGCAATATCTACAATTCCTGATGAATATACTTGAATTTTATTAGTATGGACGATGTAAGGGTCTTTCCCTTCCAAAAATCAACTTATTTATATTTTAAACTATCTTTGTTGGTTTATTACCCTTATTATGCATATTGCCTAAGTACATAATCTTTTTTTTTTAATTTACAAGACCTGAATTAATAACCTCCCACCTCGAACACGCACAGGCTATTGTATATTAAAAAAAATTCTCCCCTTCCACGATGGACATTTCTGTTGCTAGGAGTGACATTTTTGCCGAGATACCTTGTGTAATACACTGCACATTAAATTTCTGCTAATGAGCACCTAACCGGCACACATCAGACCACAATTTCTTGGTACGTGGCATCTCAGGATCTGTCCAGTTAGTGGAGTTGCTCTTATTTCTTTGCTTTGTTAAATTCTTGGGAGCGTCAGCTGGCAACTGGGGTAAGAGGACACCTGGAGCTTTGATAAGTGAAAGGAAAACTTGCTTATCCGCTGATTCCACAAATGTAAAGGACTAAGAATAAACAGAGCTACGATGGAACATTGATTCCAATGGATGAAGTCAATACCCAATTGGATCTGGAAAGAGAAAGAAGGAGAGGGAATAAAGATTAAAAAGAGGGGAAGGGGGAAAAATGGAAGAGGAGAAATGTATGACATTTCACAATCTCCAACAACACTACGGCACGGCGGTGCAGCAGTAGAATTGCTGCTTTACAGTGCTGGCAACGCCTGAGACCCGGGTTCGATCCTGACTATGGGTGCTGTCTGTACTAAGTTCTCCCAGTGACCGCGTGGGTTTTCTCCGCGATCTGCAGTTTCCGCCCACACTCCAAAGATGTATACATTTGTTGGTAAATTGGCTTGGTAAATGTAAAAACTGTCCCTAGTGTGTGTAGGATAGTGTTAATATGCGCAGATCGCTGGTCGGCGCGGTCCCGGTGGACAGAAGGGCCTGTTTCCGCACTGTATCTCTAAACTAAACTAACACTACCTGAAGGAGTGATAGTCTATACTTTTAATAGTTCATTTTCTGAGCCTGAGAGGCGGATAATTAGTTTTTTAATCAATATTATAACACTAAAAAGGTGATTATTCTAACTGCGAGGGATATCTTCCTGTTGCACTGTGTCAAATGTAGGTAATGGATCTGGCGACACAAGAGACTGCAGATGCTTGAATCCTGAGCAAAATACAAACTGATGGAGGAACTCAGCGGGTCAGGCAGCATTCGTGGAGGGAAATGAACAGACGACCTTTTGGATCAGGAGCCTTGCGCAAATTGATGGAGTAGAGGAGAGAAAGCTGGTGAAGGAGAGAATGGTGGAAATCATAACAATTGATAATTGGAATAGCAAAACTGGACTGATATCTGATAAGAAAGAAAGATGAGTCGTGAAATGTAGAAGGGGAATGGTAGGTGAAAAGGAGGGGGAGGGGAGGATTGGCAGAAGATACCAACGTTTGATTCAACCACATGACCAGATTCAAGAACAAAATATTCCCTGCTGTGGTCAGACTTCTGAATGGGTTTCTCAAATGCTCAGGAAGTATAGCCAATCTTCCAATCTACCACTTGCTACCCTTGCACTTTGTAATCTTTTTATTCCATCACTGTAAACATATTTTGGGCAATATTTATTTTTTCTTTTGCACTATATGATGTACTCATATGTTGTATAATTTCATTCATGTACAGTTTGATCTGCACGACAGCAGGCAAAGCAAAGTTTTTCACTGTGCCTTTGATAATAAGAAACCAATCCTAATAACAAAGGTAACTTCCAAGGGAATCGAATAAGATCTCTGAAGAGTAACCCCTCTGACTGAAGTATGCTGCAATGTCTTAAATAAGAAGTATAAAGTACAAAATGCACAAAAGGTTGATGGAACATTGAAAATGTGAAGGGAAGCAATGACAAACATTGGGATAATGGGAGATACAAGTGGTAGATAGTTTAAATCTGAGGTTTAGGTTCATGTTCATGCTCCTCTTCAGCTGGTGGTTGTCCATTGAGCCACTGATGAATACATTACACAGCAGTGATGGAGAGAATCACTTACTGAAGAGATGCACAACCCAGACCAATGCTTCACATCAGTTGTGTGTATTTTAAATATAATTGCATTTAAATAAAATAAGTTGTGGTGATTTTAAATGTTGTTATTGTACATTTAAAATATACTTAGTACTATAACAACAGTTTTAAAAACTTTGGGCAGGTACATGGATAGGAAAGGTTTAGAGGGATATGGACCAAAATGGCTGGGTGGAAATAGCCACACATGGGACAATTTGGTCAGCATGGACATGTTGGGCCAAAGGGACTGTTTTCATGCTGTGTGATATTCTTCTGATTAAAGGCATGTAGAAATTGTCAAATGTTCATTAAAAGCATGAGCTTTAACAAGAGTTAAAGCTGTCTGCATCTCATCTGGACCTGTGAGACTCCAGCAACCAAGGGCATTGTCAATTAGATATCCTTTTCATTTTCTTTTGTGGGACTCAGTCTCAACACTTGTGAAGTTACATTTTCAGAGTTTGGAGAGATGGTAAATGTTAAATTAGCTCTTATTTCATCGTTAGTATCTCCGTACAATTCAATGTAAACAGTCATAATTTTTCAGCTATCGTTTTCGCAGAAGTTATGGGCATAATCTGAAAGTTCACGATATTACATCTATTTCAGCGCTGAGTCCATTGCTGAGAACTTTAACAGCATATCTCATTAAGTAGCAGGAAATCTTTGACAGAAGTTATAGCATTTCAAAAGGTAACGCTGGATACTTACATGTCAGAAATTGCTCTCATATTTACCCAATCAATGCTGATAACCCATTGCAAAGTTAACAGCAAATTTTTAAGTGGATTTAGACTGCACAATTGTGGTTTTAGTGGACAGCGGCAAATCTGAGAGGGAAGTAGAAGTGGCCTCCAATTCACCATTGATGTTTGACACTGTTGCATAAACATGCTAATCTACCTCTTTAAGTGCAATGTCCTCAACATTTATTTCAGCAGGAGCAACAACATCTTCACTATTTCAAAGAGGGGGACAAAAAGTATTTTAAATGCACAGAGACAAATTCTGTAACTATTGCTGATCACCACCCCCTTATTGTTTCTCTGTGATAGCATCAATAATTTATGCCATTAAAGCATCTAGATATTAAGCTTTCAATAGTTTAATTATATTGGCTTGGCTTTTAAGAAAACAGGAGGACTTTAGCATGTTCTTGATCAGCAGAACAGTTAACCCACTTACTTGTTACAAATATAATAAATGTTTTATAATAAATAAAAGTTACAAATATAAATGTGATGATCCAGAACAGATTAGAAATATTTCATTCAAATAACTCTGATGATTTAAATGTATGCACAATGGCAAGTCTATATTTCTTGTGGATTATTTCCATGTTACCTATTTCTTTCCATTTTAGTAAATACAGTTTAAACAAAATAATTATGATTCAATTATTTTTGGGGGTTTCTAATAGTCCAGTTTAAACTGACCATTTAAAGACTTATGTGATGGTATCCTTTTGCATTTCGAAAGTTTTATTCAATGAATTTGTACCTAAATTCCACACAGCTTAATAAAAAAAAACTAAATATTCATTTTAATTTACAGAATGTAACCTTTGTGTCAATTGATATTAGCAAGCATCCCAAAATAACGTTGAACATTTAAAATTAATCCATGTAAAAGTTTTTAATAACTTTAAAAAAACAGTTAAACTTTTACCTTCAGATATAAATGAATTACTTTGAAAACAATGTAATTTTCCATGTTCTAACTAACTGAAAAAATTACACAAGAAATAGAATCCAAGGGCAATAAATATTTTTGCTGTAAGACACTCTTCTTAGAGTATCTTGACTGTAGGGCCAAATATCTGAATGATGGGTCTCCAGAGCATTATTCTGTATATAAAATTATATTGTCATAATAATGTGGGTTTATTTATGTGCACCCAGAAGTAAGCAATTTCCTGTGAAGTCTATAGAGTTTTAGAATTTAAAAAAAAAATCAGTGCAGCTGTCATTATTCAGAGCATATAACTCACTCTGTTGGAGTTGAATGAAGTGGCAGTATTGCACTCCAAGCTTTACACTTCCTGTTCCATCCCATTTTAAGCATGTAACACTTTGACAGACAGCTGAAGAAATCTGCATAAAGGAAGAGTAACTGACAGCCAGGGTCAGGCTCTCTCTGTTTAATGACACTGCCAGTTACACATTTTGAATTGTTTAAATATGAGTCTACAGTTTCAACAATCATCATCTCACTGGTTCCACTTTTCATACCCAACAGCCAGGAAACTGACACGTAATTACACACTTACTGATGGTATCGCCAGTGCCGATAATTAAAACTGCCACAAGAGGATTGCTATTGCTATTCTACAGCTGGGATGTTGTCAAGAGGTGGAAACTCCAGCAGCTTTTAACACTATCTTCTTAAAGTTGGGCCACAGGCACCAATGTTGAAATAATGGGAAGGCCTCAGCACATCATTCACAATGTCTCACACAAATGAAGAAAATCTATTAACAATCCAATAAGTGAAATACAAACACAATGACCCGAGGGTTAAACAGCCTGGGTGGACTAGTACTTGTTCCTGCTCCTCAATGTTCATTTTTCTTTTCACATTTGCAGTATATGAAAAGGGTGCTACAAGCTAATATAGTGCAATTGATGATACAAATCGCTGGACTTTCTTTGGCAAGAACAGATTCATTTTGACGTTTTACAGCCACCTCTCCTCAGAAAGTCACGACTTCTTATAATTTATGCACAAGTCAATTACAACTGAGCATGTTGAATTAGGGAAGTACTTATGCAATGACTCAATCAAGATGGGTAATTCTCCCTGAATGCTTGAAGAATGAGTTTGTATATATGTGACTGACAGCCACAAGGGCCTTGAGTATAGTGTCAACATTTAAATTCCATTTTAAAGTCTAGTTATTTGAAGAGGACATCATTTATCTCAACTTAGTAAATGTTTGGTTTGAAGTGGAATTATCCATGAAGTATTTTTACTTTATATTTGTTAAAGGAAACACATAAAACCATTGTTGCTTATTTCAGACCTATATAAGTTTAGAAACTGATTTAAGAATGAAATATATTAGTTGTAATTTGCCATCTCTGATGAGAGAAAATAATCTTTATTTTAATGGATTTCAAATGAAACAGGAAATGAGACTGGAATCTGTTCTAACGAATTAATTGGTTTTAATCTTGCAACCTTTATTTAACCCTAGATAACAAAGTGAACCATGTATTTTCTGCAAGTTTGTACTAAGGCATTGTACAGATCAGCTTCTATTCAAGAGAAGCATTCAAGCGGATTTGAACATAAACGTTATGAGAATTCCTAAAACTAAGACAAACTGGCACAGGAACATAGGATTAGCAATAACCCATTTACCCAAGCCATGAGATCATGACTAACTCCACAAATCCACATTCTTTCCCCAAATTCCTTAACATTTTTGCTCATTAAAAATCAACTATTTTCTGATTTAAATTGATCAGTGAAATAAGTAATAATTGTCACCTTCAGGCAAGAGTTCAAACACCCTTTGACACTTAGTGTTTGCTCACTGTACCCTCTAACACACCTCAAATTCTATGATGATCATTGAGGCACGAATATTAAAACAATGGAGATGAAATGTTCAGTCAGTGAAAATAGCGTAGATACGCATTTAATGCTCAACATGGACATGGTGGATTAAAAGGCCTGTTTCTCTGCTGTATGACTAGAGGAACATTTCCACCAAGACTGAGTCTCACAGACATAATAAAATCATGTACATAGTGTGCAGTTAGTATTTACAAGGTTTTCACCCATGTAGCCTACAGTGGGAAAGAAGGAAACAACCAAAAGGCCAACATTGGTCAAGGAAACTCTTGGAATTTTTTCTCTGGCCTCCTAACTGAGTAGTGTTAGACCAGGAAACCAAACTGGCCACAATTCAGCTTGCTCAGGATGTGAGTTGTGTACCATCACTTCTTACCCAGCCAACAGGTTCCTTTGGCATCTGTGCAATGAAGCTGAATTTTAGAACTGAGCGCGAGCCATAAAGTTGTAATCAGGATGAAAATTACTGCACCTTTATATTTGTCTATTTGGATGTGAGGTTGGGACATTTCACTTTGTACTTCTGAGAATTTGCCCTCAGTTAAATGGTTACTAATCCAGACTGAACCCTGGTAAAGGTGGGGAGGGGGGGTGGGGGTTGTGAAGAAGAGGTCATGGAGGAGAGATCAGTGTCATTATGGGAGAAGGAATGAAATTACATATATCTTGCCAGGGTCCCAATCCAGTCATTTGTTTGATGGCCTAGCTATCTTGGGAATGCCGTGCACTGCTGGGTCATAAAGGAGCACAACATTGGGTTAAACATTACCCCTATTTATCTGACGTGGAAATCATGGAAATGGTTCAAAATTTGCAACAAGACAACAGTCGAGAGTCATGAATGTTTAATTGTCATATGCATCAGCAACAGAACAATTATATTCCAACTTGCTGTAGCATTACAGGTCCATTAATGTGAAAACAAAACAGAACAGTTTTGCAAAAAGTGAATCTCAACCAGAAATTCTCAGCTAAAGTTTCAAGATGACCTTGTTCAATTGCTCACATTGTGTCCCATTCAAAAATAAATTAACTTTGGTTGCAAATCTGCACTATGGAATTTCAAACATATGGGACAGATCACCCGCTTACTACATTCAAAATGTTGCATCAAATCCCTGTAAGGTTTTTATACTCTGTGAGCAAATTTCTAGGCTGAAAGTTCAAAGATTCGCCTTGATATTTTGTACATAGCTGACTTGTTAGGAAGTGGGAGCTGGACTACAAAGTCACTAACATTGTTCAGCATTTTTGGAAATTTGTCTTGGACATTTGGTTAAAAGGAAAGCATTTTCAAGCACTTATTAAATTCAAGGAAAATATTGGTGATCCTTACAAAAAACAGTAAAAAAAAAAAATACCAATCTGAAGTTCCCTTGGTGAATGCAATCAGTCGTAACATCAAGCCGTAAAACTTGAAGCTGGAAATAGAAAGAGTATGCGCGGAGCATTCCCCAGTCAATCCGACTGCTCTTCACTCCCAGTTTCAAGTTTCTATTGATTATAAACAGATGGACTCCAACTAAAAGGCAGCTTAGGATAAAATTCAAAAGTAGTTAGGATTTGATTTTTATGATGTTTGTAACAAGTTAGTATGATCCTTGACATAAATTATGGTCCGCAAATGTTTTCACCTTGAATGGAGTTTCATAAAACAAAGTTAATCGTAACCATGATCATTCCCGTTGCAAAGAATGGTGCAGCATTTTATCCCTCATGGAATTTAATGCCATCAGTGTTGTCCTACATAGGATTCATCAGAGTACGTAATAATGATCTGTGTGCAATGAGGCTCTGATTTACTAGATGTACCAGGGTTAAACTGTGCTTTTCATGCTATGATGTGTTGTGTTCATTAGGAACAGCCTTGCAGGAACAATTGTGGATAAAGTGCCAGTGGAGCAGTAGGTAAAGCTGCTGCCTCACCACGCCAGAGACCCGATGGGATTCCTCCCGTGCTCCAGTTTTCTCCCACATCCCAAAGATGTGCTGGTTTGAAGGTTAATTGGTCTTTGTAAATTGCCCCTAGTATGTAGGGAATGGATGAGACAGCAGAATAACATAGAACTAGTGTGAAGGAGTTGTCAATAGTTGGTGTGGATTCGATGGGCTGAAGGGCCTGTTTCCATCCTGTATCTCCAAATTAAACTAAACTATACAGCAGAGAGTGGTATTTCAGAGAGGAATTGAGACCAGCTTGTTGGAGGTTGGGGGGGGGGGGGGGGGGGGGGGGGGGGGGGGGGGGGGGGGGGGGGGGAGCTGATCCCAGTGTGGGAGATGATCAGAGGGGAAATTGAGCAAATGGGAGAAAAATTAATAAAATGTATCCAAGTTAAGATGAGATGTGAGATGGGAATTAATTTGTTGAAAACGGATTGTGGGGCTGCAGAACCTCAGCAAGGAGGAAGATGGAATGTGGGGATGGGCAGGAGCAATCACTCCAAGTGTAGAGACAAAACAGAAACTCATCTTAAGAAGGATGGTCTCCTCAGAGGCCTCAGGCTGCCTCGGTAGCAACAAGTCCTTTAATGAATGCCGGAGCAAGCCACATCTCTATGATTAAGACCTGCACCTGTGGATGAAACCTGCCATGTTTGCCAGCAGTGTGTGAATGATAGAATGTTGCACAAACGACATTGTACAAGCATGTTCACTGATTGATGTTGCAACACATACCCGGCAGCCACCATGGGTAAGCCTGTCATAGGCTCATAGAACCAAACTCAAATTGCGAGTTGCCCTATCACGCTATCAATCAGGATTTAGACAAATGAAAAGCACAAAATATTCTGCCATGCCAGAAACCTGAAGCCCCGATGTTTGAAATGAATTTTAATACTACGTTAAAAAACTTGAGCTCAGTTGCTTAGGAACATGGAGTAACTTTGAAGTTTAGGCCAACCTCCCCACACAACAGAAAAGTTTCAACACATTTGTCAGAGAATGTGGTAGCCACTGGAGTTTTAAGACTTATTAAATCAACCATTTTTTTTTCCCCCTGGAATGTGAAAATGCTAAAGCAGTGGGAATAGAAAGGTAATACTTTAGCTTCTATTGCTTTTTGATTCCGATTTAGATGCTGTGGGAAAAACTACAAACGGGGTCCATGGTCTAATTATTGGAATGTTAACCTCAGGAAAAATTATTGTGTTATCAGGAGAGTGAAATTACTCAACTTGGTGAAGGTCCACTTCCTCAAAAACACCACTTTTAGGAGCCTGGTCCATTCATCAGCATAAGACAAAGCAAAACACAATATGAATGGACATCACGTAGGCTATGAAGACATTTTTCCGGCCACCCACAGCCTTCGGTGGGAAAGCTCTAAACTTTAATATACCAGCTGTGCAAACAGAGCCACAGTTAGTTCCTTCATCCGCACCTTCACATTTCAGTCAAGGAACCCAGCCAGGTATTCCCCTTTATTGCCATTTCACATCTGGAGACCAGCTTCCAGAAATGTATATTGGTGGGAAATGAAATTGTTTTTGACCAGAGAGATTCAATGCATAGTCAGATATACAATTTTCTCCTCTTTCTCTTGTGTGTAAAACCATAGCCTTCATAATTGCAGATTCAAATGTTGTATTCTTAATAAGAGAGGATGCTATAAGTTCATTGCATGTTTTGTTTTACTGAATGAATATTTTTAGCAGCTTCAGTGATAGATAATTGTACTTTTCCTGAGGTTTATATATTGGACTCCAACTGACTGTAAAATCGAACTACTTTTCACTGGCACTCGACCAGATGACAAGAGATAAATTCCATTGGGGTCATGGAGTGCATTACCTCAGAAGAGAGGAATTGGCAGAAATAACTTTCCTGCCTCATAGAAGGCGATCTGTTACTAACTGATACAGAACAACAAGGCCATAGGCATACAAGAGGTAAGACATTGTTCTCCCTTGATGTTGTCAATAAAATAGGTTTAAGTTTGCAATGAAATGTATGGAACCAAGTGCAAAATAGGGGAGTGTGCAGGAATCTTTGCATCTCATGAATATCTGCTTATCCAACTATATTAGAAGAATGAGGTAAGGTTTACTTATTTTTTACATGCTCATATGAAGTAGCCATGGCTTCCCAGCATCTGTGTCTCTTATAGCTCGCTCCAATAGCATATTGGCTGTAAGAAGTCTCTCAGCAACAATATTCAAAGGATCAGCAGAGTATTTCCATTTGAATTCCTTTTAACAGATAATTTGACCTCAGCCCTAAAGTAAAACAGTCAAAGATTCCCCTTGACAACTCATTGTTTTTTTTTGTACCATGTCAGTTTTGTTGCTTCCCTTGCAAAGGATCCGTTCTTTCTTAGATAGCATCTGCAAATTTATTGTGTTGAATATTACTGTAAATATTGTCAATAGTTAAGGTTATTAACTTTCATAATATTCCTTAATTTAAGAGAATTCCATCATAGTTGAACACCAGCATATGTATTGACATAATAGATTCCCTGATGATTTTGTCACCTAAATTATGGAAAACCTGAAGATATCTCCAAAACTTTTGCTGAGGATTAGCACTCTACATGCTAAATTAATTACCATCATACAGCCTTCCACCAAAGCTAGATCAGTGTTATAGACTTCTTGCTCTACTCGCATTCAATTTGTTGCACCTAATGGATCATACATTGACTTTTTCCATTAACACCACGGATCCCAAGAGCAATGCACTCCTAATCTGTTCCTTTCTCACATCAGTGTTTTCTTCCATTCATAATGCTACCCCACCAAGCCTATGCTTGTGAATCCAATCTAGATTCAATACATTCTTTCAGATCACATAATTTCAGCATTCAGTGTTCCTCCAGACTCTCTCCTCTTTGTGTTCAGCCTCACAGTCTGTCAGAGGCCAATGCAAAAGCGAGGTATGTCACACCTCATAATAAACAAATGAAGAATGGGCAATTACCTTTCCTGGATCCACCCTTCAGCCATGGCCAACCTTCTTGGAGATCAGATGGAAGTTCCAAATTACTGAAGATACCATCGGCTAACCTGAATTAATTTAGTAATTTCACACATGGTGTTTCTACCCCAACATATGTTCTAGTAGATTGGATCCACTGAAACTTAGAATGCTGCTTCTAAGGCACTATTTTCCCAGTACGTTCCTCAATATATTGGGATAAGACACAAATACAATGTCTTATTTGAAATCCTCCTCACCCCTCAATTTAGCAGCTTTCCTCTTGCTCAATTAAAATTGTCTGCTCTTATTTTTAATGGAACAATTTATGAATGAGATTGATAGCTTTGCACGAGGCATGCTTATTATACTCATTCTTGTACTTTTGAAATGCCCCCATCCCCCCTCTTTTCCAGCTTTCTTTCCCCTACGCCAATCAGTTTGAAGACGGCGCCCAACCCGAAACGTCACCTGTCCATTCCCTTTCCAGATGCAGCCTGACCCACTGTGTTCCTCCGGCACTTTGTGCTTTGCTCAAGATTCCAGCATCTGCAGGTTCTTGTGAGTCCTTGTGAGTAGAAAATCATTCCAATTTATTGCATGGGTGTTAAACTCAGGGAAGCTAAATTGGTGTGGAACATCTGTATACGAATAGTTAATCCCGTTATCTGTGAAGTGCCAAATCTTTTGTAATGTATGAGAAATTAAATCCTGAAAAATGTTTCTTAGTGGAACATTGAGGATAAATGTAAGGGATACATTAGAATTCCAAACATTTGAGGTTTTGATTCCTAGGGAAAATAAAATCATCCTGGTTATATTTTACTTTGAGTAAGTGCTTAAAAAGCAATATCCTTGCATTTGACCTAGTCAAACATGTTTATTACAGTTTTATGTCAGAATGTGAGAACAGGGTTACATCCATTAACTTACAAAGAAAGCACAAAACAGATGTGTTATAAGGCTGTGTTAGTAATTACAGTAACAGATCATGCCTAATTGATCTCCATCTGCATTGTAATTATGGTCAGAGTCTGAACACTCATTCTTGGAAGGTTAAATGGAATAATCCCCAACTATATGACTTATGAGAAGGTTTCTCCCCAAGTATTGTCCTTAATGCATTGTAGAATCCTTAAATCAATTTAATTTCTTTGTGAGATTTTGCCTCAAATAAACAAAATTAACAATATAATTGTATTACATGTGTTCAACCAGGTACATGGAGAGGTTTTGTTAGGTAGATCAAGAAGGATTGGAGATCATGCATACCAAGGAAACTTTCTGTATGTGCACTGGAGCAGATAGGTGTGAGAAGCTCCCGATATTGGTTTTACTGATGACCCATCATCTCTTACAGTTTCATGAAAGAGAAAATGCTGAAAACTTGCAGCTTCGGAAGCATCCATAGAATAATGAAAGTCATGAAGAGTCCTGAACTTCAGATGCTGCTCAACATCTTCTGTATTTATTTCAAATTTGCAGTGTCAGCATTATTTTTTGATTTACTCTTGCAGGACATCCTGGGTCCTTCACCTACCTATTATGCCTCTACTTTCCCTGGGACAATCCATGAGCAGTTTTGAATAGAGAGGACACCCAGTAACTGGAAGCAGAGTGGATCATTTGAACAAGGATTTGGGGGTGTGCAGGAGGGGGGGGTGTGGTGGACGTGGGTGTGGGGGAGGGATGGTGGGGGAGGGATGGGAGAGATCACACACACACACACACACACACACACACACACACACACACACACACACACACACACACACACACACACACACACACACACACACACACACACACACACACACACACACACACACACACACACACACACACACAACATATGTATGACAGTAAACCTTCTTGAATCTACTCACACGGCTGAGTGTGGCCTCTCCACTTTGGGGCTTCCGCCATCAACGGCACTTCCACAATCAGCGCAAACTCTGCACTCACCGGAAATTGCGCAATCAGCATGACCTCTGCACTCACCGGAAATTGCGCAATCAGCGTGACCTGACAACTAAGCGGAAGTTACGAAATGAGCGGGATTTTTGGACTAAACGCAGTCGGACCTAATAAAGCATTTATTCCTTCCAAACACAGTCAGACCTCATAAAGCATTTATTCCTTCCAGACACAGTCAGACCTAATGAAACATGTATTCCTTCCAAACACAGTCGGACCTAATAAAGCATTTATTCCTTCCAAACACAGTCGGACCTAATAAAGCATGTATTCCTTCCAAAACAGTTGGACCTAATAAAGCAGTGCAGTTTCAACCACAGGAGGGGCAGCAGGCCAAACAACTCATGGCATTGTCATTTCATTTCATTTCATTTCCAATAAAGCATTGCACTTTCAAGCACAGACAGTGCAGCAGTCCAAACATCTCATGGCATTTTCATTAAGGGCCAACAAATCATTTATTGCAAGTACATTGCAGACTCGCAGTTCAGTTGATTCACAGCTTAGAATGACAGTGGTGGCCTCTTTCTCGCGATCTTGCAGACTGACTGACTCATGTCCAGGCATCCGGGGTTTTATTGTCCTTCCCACCCCTTCCTCCCCCCCCCGGAAGGGGCATTACCTTCATCGTGGTGATTGACAGGCGAGAGGATATCAGCTGCTGTCAAGGTTTTTTAAACACTCATAACGTTTCTATTTTTGATCAATGGGAAAAATCCTTGGAGCTGGCTCAACGGAGGAGAACTGTGAGTAAGATGGCCAAAAATCACAGTGATACAGGGTCGTGTTGTTTTCTAAAATCAATATACAACGCAGACAGGAAGTGGTCAAGATGAGATTTATAATTATATAAATTTATATATGTGTGTGTGTGTGTCCCCGAAATCCCACCAAAACAGTACACGACAGCACTACAATTTTTGGTCCACCTTACTCAACATTGTCCTATGATGTAAATGAACCAAGTTTCGTTCAGATTGATGGTATATTTTACGTTATTCACATTTTAAACTTTACAAAAATCACTTTTCCACTTGCCCTGCTCGTTAGCCGCATACGGCATCACAATGACGTCACAATGGGATCCCAAATATCATATTTTTTAAATCACCATGTTTTTTTTTTGCATGTACCTGTACTCACAACGGGGACCTAACGGCTCCACGGGTAAGTTTCCTTCTACTTTACAAACACCTCGACGGGTCCTCTATTCATTTTATCATTAAATTTAACTTCATTTCAGTTGACAACGGCACAACTTTGAATGTGGCAGCCGCTCATGCGCAGTTTGGTGAAATATTGCATTGGGGGAATGGGCCCAACGGTTCCACACTTGGCCTAGTTAATGTATAAAGCTGCTTTGGCAGCCTGTGCTGAAACGAGGTGCATAATTTTTAGAATGTTGAATGTTGTCATTTGAAGCAATAACTTTTGAATGCCAAGGTATCCACCTAGAAACACTTTCTGGCTTGCCCTTGACTAACTTTAGCCAAAAAGTAATCATACATTCCAAATGGCAGTATGAAAACATTATGTGTCCTTGGGCAGCTGAAAGTGCACAGAGTTTCCAAAATACAAGAATGTGTCAAAATTACTCTTCAGCTAATGCTGAAAATAACAGGTCAGATGATAGTTTAACCATTACACGTCCAAAACTAACAGGAATTGACCAGTTTCCTTTCTCTGCAGTTTAAAAGTATGAGTAGACCATTTAGCCTGAATGAGCCACTGCATGTTTCAGATAGACTAAGGTTGTGTGTATCTTTGTTCTAAAGATTGTTATCTTTATTTTAACAAGAAAAATCTTGTAACCTAAGCCAATCCTGACCTTGGATGTTCGCTGTGCGGAGTTTGCACATTGTCCCTGTGTCTGTATGGGTTTCCTCTGGGTGCTCCTGTTTCTTTTCACATCCCAAAGGTGAGCAGGTTTGTAGGTTAATTGGCCTCTGTAAATTGCCCATTTACAGATAACATAGGATAACATAGAACCGGTGTGAACGGGTGATCGATGGTCGGCATTGACTTGGTGGGCCAAAGGCTGGTTTCCATGCTGTATCTATAAACTATACTAAACTAAACTAAATCAAACCAAACCTAGGCTAAACAAAGAAATCTTTGAAGGTCTGAGGGGCATGTTAAGGGCCTGTCCCACTTGGCCGTCATTTGCGCGTAATTTATGCGACATCATTTACGCGTCATGACGCACGAGTCATGATACGCACGTGTTACGCGCGGCCGCACGTGGCATCACAGGATTTTGTGCTGTACAAAATCATTGCGCGCCATCTGCGTGACGCACAAATGACAGCCAAGTGGGACAGGCCCTTTATTGCGCAACCATGGCAGTCGACAGACTGCGCAACCATGACAGCTACCTTTTAAAGAAATAATATATGATTTAAAACAAACTTATATTCCTTTACGGCATAAAACACAACTGGCAAATCTACCCAGCTGCAGATTGCAAGAACAATTAAAAGTATTAAATCCAAGTAAAAGATTTGTAAACTTTTTAGAAAAAACAAAAAGTTAGAGGACTGAAAACATTTCATAGTTCAACAAAGGATAACCAAGAAATTGATAAAGAGAATAAAATTAAATGCAAGAGTAATAACAGAAACACAGAGGATAGGAATGCCTATAGGCCTGTAAGTAGAAAAATGTCCATAAGAGCTAAAGGGGTTTCTTTTAGGCAGAGGTGGGAGAATATATAATGAGGAATAAGTTAAAGAGCAGAGCAACTAAACAAATTACTTTCCATGGGAAAAGACCAAGATATACTCACAGAAATAATGGAGATACCTGAAGATGTGGACATTAAAAAAATAACATATTGGTAAAGAGATAATACTGGAGAAGTTAATGAACCTCAAATTGATAAATCCCAATTAGCCACATCCCAGAGTTGTGAAAGAGGTGCTCTGGTTATCGTCTTCAAAAACTCTGTGAATTGTGTAATTCTGCAATATTTCCTGCAGATTAGAGGTTAGCCAATGTGGCCCCACTATTCCTGAAAGAAGGTAGAGAGTAAACAGGGAATTGCCAAGCTGACAGCATTACATCAGTCGGAAGAAGTTGCCAGAATCTATGATCATGGATGCTATGTGAAGACACTAAGGAAATTAAAAAATGATTGAGCAAAGTGAACGTGGGAAAGGAAATCAAGCTTGAATAATTTATCGAAGATCATTGGGGATGCATCGTGGAATGATTGAGGGGAAAGTAGTGGATGTGGTGTATTTAGATTTACAGAAGGCTTTCATTAAGGTCCCAAATAGCAGGTTTGTGATCAAGGTTAGAACAAATGGAATCGTGTTAATATACTAGCGTGGACCAAGAGTCGGTCAATGGCTAGAAAGCATAAAGAAAGGGGGCTCCTTACATTTACAGGTTGTAACTACTGGCGTGCCACACAGCTTAGTGCCTAGTTTCAACTAATTACAATCAACATCAATGACCGGTTGAGGGGACAAGTTTGGAAATTGTAAAAAAATTAATTGGAAACGTGAAAGTGATGTGCATGCAAAAAGACTTCAAGGCAACCAGGACAATCTTAGTACGTTGGCACTGACACAACAGACAGAATACATTGTGGAAAATTGTGTGGTTAGCAGAATAAATAGAAATTCTGTGTATTTTTTTAAATGGAGAGTGTTTGGAAATTGTTGCTGTCTTCATACACAACTCACTGACAGCTAACATTAGGCAGGTAGGAAGGCTAATGCTGTGTTAGGCGTCATTGGTAGAGGATTAAAATAGATCGAACATAGAAAAATATAGCATAGAAACAGGCCCTTCACCTATGGTGTCTGTGCTGACCATGATGGTAATATGAACTAATCCCGTCTACCAGCACATGGTTTATATCTCTCCATTCTGTGCTTGTTTATGGGCCTCTTAAACATTGCCATCATATCTGCTTCTACATCCTCCTCTGGCAGAATGGTCCAGGCACTGAACACTCCCAGTATAAAATAACATGACACTTTAGTCTCCTTTAATCGTACCACCCTCTCCTTAAACCCATGCCCTCCAGTATTTTTGATTTACACCCTGCAAATAAGATTTTACCCCATCTATGCCTATCTTATAGTTTCGTGGTTTTCTGTCAATTGCCCCTCAGGCTACATCACTCAAGAAAAAAATAATCAATGT
This sequence comes from Leucoraja erinaceus, assembly GCF_028641065.1. NCBI lineage: Eukaryota > Metazoa > Chordata > Chondrichthyes > Rajiformes > Rajidae > Leucoraja > Leucoraja erinaceus. Next base: position 12,357,282 of record NC_073391.1, on the reverse strand, counting down.
TTCCAACCTCTCTTTATAGCCAATGTTCTTTAATCCATGCAATATCCTGATGAACATTGTCTGCATCCTCAACCAAGCTTCGCATCCTTCATGTAATGCAATGGCCAGAACTATGTCTGTTCCTTCCATACAATCCATCTTCATGGTGCGTTGTATCAGGAAGGCTGGAAGTGTCACCACGGATATCTTTTAACCTGGCCATTCCCTTTTCTCTCTTCCACATTCTGTGAAATGATATCACGGGGTTATAAAGCTCAGCGATCCAGACTCAAGAACAGCTTTTTCCCCACTGCCACCCGACTCCTGAACCATCCATCACTTTCTCACCTCATTCCTGGAGGTGCTGCCGCCTACTCTCACTCTTAACCCTACCTTGCTTTGTAATAATGAATATTATAGTTGCATATGCAGATTTCCTACTACAATCTTGCACCATTCTACTGTTTTGCACTCACTGTTATCTTGATCATTACTGTATGTATACTGTTTACTCTGTCAGTTTCATGTGAACAAGGAATTTCACTGCACCTAAGGCAGACACAAAATACTGGAGTAGCTCAATGGGGCAGGCAGTATCTCTGGAGAGAAGGAACGGGTGACGTTTTGGGTCACAAATTCTTCTTCAATCTGAAGAAGGGTCTCGACCCGAAACATCACCCATTCCTTCTCTGCAGAGATGCTGCCTGACCTGCTGAGTTACTTCAGCATTTTGTGTCTGCCTTCGATTGAAACCAGCATCTGCAGTTCTTTCCTACACATTTAATTCCACCTGGTGTATATAACAATAAAGTAATCTGAATCTGAATCTTAATCTGAATTTACATTTTCAACCAAATCATATATGATCCAGCATATATGATCCCTGTTGGACTTTACTGCTCAAAGACCTCCAGTCAGAATAACACCTTTCCAACACTGTACTCAGTTTTTGAATCCAATCTACCAAATCAAGGATCCCATGTGCCTTAATCTTTTGGATGTGTCTATCATGAAGTAGCTTGTGAAATACTTTAGTAAACTCCTTGTATAAAAAATCCACTGCCTTTCCCTCATCAATCATCCTCAAAATATTCAATTTAAGCCCTGATGATTATCCCAAGTAAGTCTACGACTTTCCAGATGTAAGTAAATCCTGTCCAAGAATCTTCTCCAATAATTTTTCCATCCCTGATGTACGGCTCAATGGCTATTGTCCAATCCTCTCAGACCACATCTGTTGCTACAGAGGATCAAAGATCTCTGTTAGGGCAGCAATTTCCTCTCTTCCCTCCATCAATAACTTGGGGTAGGTCCAATCAGTCCCTGGGGACATCCACTTTAATGTACTTCCTGCTGATACCTCACTCCCGAGCTTGCTGTCCTTCTCTTTGCTGGATATCAATGCAAAATACTCATTTAAAACTTCACCCGCTTCTTCAGGAGTAATAATATTTTGCTGCAATTGTATAGAGACTTAGTGAGATTACACCGAGAATACCGTGAAGCGGTTTTTGTCTCCTTGTCCCAAAAAGGAAGGACTCACAATGGACTAGTGTACAGTAAAGAGTCATGAGACTGACTTCTTGGGAGATGGTTCCTTTATATGAAGAGGAATTGAACAATCAAGGCCTCTATCCTGTTAGAGTTGATAAGATTGTGACATGACAGCATTGAAATATGATCAATTCTTGGAAGGCTCAACAGGGTAGATGCTGGAGAATATTTACCCTCGTTGAGGAATCTAGAACAAGAAGTCAGAGTCTCAAATTAAGGAGTCTAAAATAAAACAAAATGTCTTCACTCAAAGGAAGGTGAAACTTTTAAATTCTGTACAGGAGGACTTTTGGGCCCTTGCCATTGATTGCATTCAAAGTATAGATTGCTAGATTGCTTGATATTAACGGAATCAAGGGATAGGAGGGCAGAGAAGGAAAATGGTATTCAAACCATGGTTGGTTTGGATGGTGGAGCAGGCTCAAGGGGGTGAATGGCCTTCCCCTGCTCCTATTGCTTATATTGTTACCTTCTTAAAACTTTACAATTTGTGCCATAGTAGAGATTCTGGGTTAGTCTTTAAAATCTTCTCCAATAAACACAACCTTGCACCACTAACACTCTCTGATTTAAATTATTTTACTCATGAGAACGACTGCCTAAGTTATTCAAACATGTAGTTTATTTTGGCTAATGTTCCTTTGGCAATGAAGAAACAACTTCCTGAGAGCACTCTTTGCTCCATGCTATATGTACGATGATCATTTCATGTGAAAGACAATCTCAGAAGCAAGCATTGAGTGGTCAAAGAGTTAAAAACATTTAAGTGCTGAATATGGCACTTTATCGAAAGAAGGACAGCTTTGGTATGGTCTTCCACAAGGCCAATGATTGATATCTTCCATTTGCTTATGTCACAAAGACTTGCTTTTTGCATTCACATTTAATCCGCTGGTGACCTTTAGCATGTGCAGCAAAGTTACTCTGGTAAGCCAGTACCTGTTTTAGTTGTTTTAGGCATGAAACCAAGAACTGCAGATATTTAAGCTGCCTTCTCAAATGCAAGATGCCAAAAATCACTTATCCAATGTCAAGAGTTCAGCTTTGCAGCCTGTGATGTCACCCGAGCCCCTTCAATGGGCAGCAGCCTTGTAACTCGCTCCTACATGTTAGCAGTGAAAAGTCGAGCCTGTCACTTGAACCAACATGACCTTTTGAATCTATAGTGCACGTGTAACAAAGGTAAGAAAAATTAGCTCTGTTGTTGTCAGTAGTGACAAGAAAATTTGTTCATCAGAAGTACCTTCTTATTATTGAAAGACATGGTTTTCATGCTACTAGAGCCAAAGAAAATCATATCATAGTCTCGAAAAGACATACCTATTATTTTTCAGTGATATATTGCTTTTCAGCTGTAGCCAAAACAATCTAATAACCACTATTAGATAAAGGATTCTGAATATAAATATATTGAATTGTAGTGAGAGAAAATGAACATATTGCAGCACTTCTGTCAAAATGGGTTAGGCTTTTGTGTCTCTCTTTCTTTAATAAATGCAGATCAAAAGACTTCAGTTATGTAAAAATAATAAAAATTCTAGCGATATGAAATAACACGACCACTTTGTAACATTGTGAAGGAAGGAAGCACAAATATGCTGCACTGCATACAAATAGCATTAAAGGTACACCCGCATCCCGGGAAAGCTTCCAACCATACATTTATATTCATAGCAGGTTCAAAAAATCCTAGAACAATGCTAGCTATCTAGTCACCATAAAGCATTCAGCCATTTACAGTGTCACTTATGACAGCTTTGATAGACATATACTATATAAGAAAAATATCTTATAGTGCACAGTTCGTTTAATAAATTGATTAAACTTCTCCTCAGCCAATTGTTTTCGTCTTAAACACATTCTTAAACATCACCTGAAGAAACAGATTGGGCTGGTTGGTAAAGGCTACAGCGAAGAGACAGTTTAATCGAGGGCCTAACATTTGAGTACTGTCAGAATATTGCCCCAAATGATAAATGATTGTATAATGCAACAGTCTACTGCTAGTGTTGAATTATATTAGCCATCAGTGTTCAAAATCCATTTTAAACTTAATTGTGCTATGATAGCTGTATCCCCCAGTCAGCAGAACAGCAGGTTTATAAAAATCATCTTCTATGATTGTTAAATGCTTTCCTAATGAAGCTGATGATCACAACATTCCACAGTAAATGCTTCTGTCAGCCTGTCATACTCATATGATAGTGGCCCCTATAGTGAATAAGAGCGTGTGTGATTTGAGTTTATATCAAAGGCACGAAACTCAAAAGATCTGCCTGCATATGTAAGATAATCTCATGAAAAGGAAAATGTCATATATTAAAATGGGATTATTAGCCAGGCACAATCACACAGCTCTGCAATTCCGCGGTACACATACATAGCTCTGACCAATCGTACAAGGATATAATTGAGGGCTGTAAAACTTAATTCAGAAAAATCAATAAAATATAAAAGCAATCAGATAAGACCTCTTAAGAAATCGATCAACTCTTGTACAAAATCATAATGTGTTTTCCTAAGAGAAAAGAAGCTAAATGAAGCAGAGAAACCAACATAAAATCCCACAACCAGCTTTCACGGGGACTTATGAACTGGGAAAGGAAGAAGAATGAAATATATAATTAATCTCTACATTTCTAAAGTCATGTTCTGCAAATTGTAGGTGTACATGCTTTGTTTTTAATAATCAGAATAAGGTAACCATGACTATAGTGATGACTATTATTTTTAATACTAACACTAACATTGCAGCGTTTAACTCACCTGATCATTACTTTCTTGTCCCAGGGCCAATTAAAATAACCAATATTGAATCTTGCTTTGAATATCATCCTCCATTTTGGGCTGTAGTTATCTTTGCAAATAAAAAAAAGGAAACAATGTGGGATGGTTTTCAATCAAGCAAAACATATATTATCTTTGCTTGTGTATAAATGGTAAAAGACCAACAAAGAAAATAAACAGGATTCAAATTATTGGACCAATTAAGCAGCTAGCAACTCTGTATTGATTACAATTACCAGATTACCCAATGTCACCGTGGAACCTTTGACGGGTGCAAGGTGACCATTGAACCGTTTGTTTTTACATTTGACCAAAAATAATTGAGGCTACATCTGAATTTACAAATATCATGATTCTATTTTTTTTACCTTATTTGAATTTTTTTTTTAAATGAGATAGTGCGGCTTTCATTGTTTTTTTTAATGATGAGCACAATTTGTCTATGAATCTGTAAATATAAATACAACAAATTTATTTTCAAAGTACACAAATAAAAAATGTATTTTTATTATTCAGCTTGCCAGTTTATTATCTAATCAAAGCAAATTTAAAAATAGGTATTATCCACAATTATCTTAATGGCAGGAGTGTCAGTAGATGTTATATGTACATGCACTTTCCAAACTCACTCATCACATATATTTTGGGATTATAAACTTGTACAAAGTAACATTTACCCTGCATCACTGAGTAGACAAACAAAATGATACTGAAGAAACCTTAGTCTGCTATTAGACTGAGCCTTTATAGCCGAAGGCCATAATCTGACACAGATTGAGCCCAGTACAGTAGTCAATTAATGGCTCACTGCTCATACAATAATGACCTACTAACCTGAGCCTGTGTTGCTCTCACATTTTGCTGTCCCTTGGGACACCACTGTCACTGTGTTATCTATTGCCTTCTTCCCCATCAAAGAAATAAGCTTGGCTGAAATGTATAAGCATCAAGCTAGTTCATTGCACACCAGCCCCAGTCACTGGAGGGACAATAGATTTATAAGTTTATCCTACATTAAACCAAACATGCCTGACTGCACTGTAAATTACTAAATAATAAACCTGGCTGTGTAAAATCTTGACTTGGAAAGAATATAAAAATCCATCAAACTGTATAGGACTATAACCATAAATGTGCTATGTATCTGGTGACACAGGTATTATGACATCTCTAACATCATTGACTTACAGTGTATCTTCAGAGTAATGTATTTAATAGGTTAAAATAGTTTCATTCATGAATTTGATTAGTTCAGCAAGAGTGAGGCATCATAAATAAAATAATCTGATTGATGTGTCTGGCTTTCAAACTGTGGGAAATTGCTTGAATTGTATTTTGATAAAGTTAAGAAGCAACAGTTATTTAATGAATTGTACAATAATGACAGCAATATTCATTTGGAAATGTTTATTGACTCAGTCAAGGTTTACACTGAAAAATGCATGAGATAAACCAGTATCATCCATACAAACAGGATGAAGATAATAGTCAGCCTTTCAAATTTATTTCAGCATTTGTAAACAAATGATCCCCTTCCAACAACAGAGCATTTAGCTGCAATGGCACGCCACTTGCTGAATCAGTGCATAGTCGAGCACCGTAGTGCAAAATTAATCGTAATAGTGTACAACCAGGCATCTTGGCAGTTATCTATACTGGTGCACGGCTAGCTGCAAGAGGGTGCGGCTTCGTGCAAAATGAATTGAATTTCAGTACAAGTAGTGGAATTTATGATGATGTTTGTCTTCCCCTGTTTTGTGGAATTTGGAATTCTGATACTCTGGGCCAGTGGACGCAGAATGGGGGGTGTGCGCACTATTACCATTGACAATACTGATACCCCATTCCTGAACCTAAGATGGGCCTTATTGCCAATGGTTGCAAATCAGAACAAGTGAAGAGTGCATTTTCCTACAACATTTAAAAATAATCTTACATGTGCTGTTTCATTACACATAATCAACCTGCTTCAATACAAGACAGAGTCAATCTCGCAAAACTGAAATTTGAAGCAACAACATCTGTCGAGTTATTCAGTCTGCTGTTCATTGCATTCAATTCAGTCCTATGCAGAAGTAACTTGGAAAGTATGTGCCAGCATAAAACAATGGATGAGAATCTATTCACATCCAAAAATATTTAAGATTAAGTTCCAAGTAAGTGTCTGATAAGAAATATACATTGGTTGTAAAGGACAACACCCTACCTTTGATTGGCCAGGCTTGAGGCTTGGAAACAAAACCAGTAATTAATAAAGTGGATTGGAATTTGGGATTGAGAGGTTTGTCACCCATTCCAAGTAACATCTTGGAATCATTATAAAGTCTACACATAGTCAACATTATAACTCAATTTTATACAAAGGACATGAACTCTACTTTATAACACGTGGTTTATTTCACCAACAGAGCAATAAACATCAGATTTTTTTTTTCAGTATTAGCCTCACCCTTGTCTAAGGTTTAGTAGCTGTGGAATAACAAAATCTCTGACATTCTTTTAATTTTATTTTCCATTTTAACAGGAGGACAAACTGACCAAGTTACACAAGAAGCAAAGTTAAAATGGTTGCTCACACATGTGTCCCAGACTTTACTGGAATCCCGGGCCAGAGCCGAGAAAGTGAAGACAGATGAACATTTCATCAGACCAAAAGATGAGAGTTTGCAGAAAGGTGTGAAAAACACTAAGATTTTGAGAGAGAAATAATGAATCTTTTAAACTATTAAACCACAGTCAATCATGATGTATAAATTGCAATAAGAGTCACAGACTAAGAGTTATAGAGTCATAAAGATACAATAATAATTGCAAAACTCAAAATAATGTTTATTACATATTTTTCTCACAAGCTTATTTTTAAGTATGACACAAAAGATATTTGGATGCACAGAGTGGCTACTAATTGTTGCATTGCTTGTCAAGGTAATAAAAAATGTAATAGTGTGTAGAATGTTTAATTATCGGTTTGTGTCAGTTCACCATATGAGTAATATCACACCAACTCGCCACACTCATTTAGCATGCCTGGATTTCCTTTTTTAACAGATGAAAGCTGTGCTCTAATACTAATACATCACTTTATTTAATATTATAAATACTGTTTGTATGAAGGTCATGATCCACACCATACATTGGAACGTATGAATAAGATTACAGATTGAACAATTATCAATCAACATTTAATTTTAAGTTTCCTTGTTTTAATTATTTCACTGATATATTTGAATTAATGGAATCATCAAATGAATTGAACTATTGTTTCAATCGCATACAACAGAGATGGAATACAGCACAAAACAAAGGATCAAAGCTTACCAATGATTATATTCAAATTATAATATATATATATTATACTTTTCAGAGATAAAATGTTTCTATAGAATTTTCAGAGGGTGCATTTGTTTATCATTACCAAGTTAGATGGAAAACTGACTGCATTTAAATTAATATCCCGCCAAACTTTAATACATCTTTTTATCATTAATAAGGATTTGAATCTTTATAAAATTCTTTGATATCATTGATATCAGCATCCATTATATGAGCACTATCAGTATTGCAAATTCTTGGGCTATTGTTCAAGACTTCTTTATCGGATTGTGTGGAGTGTGTGGGTGTGTGCACGTGTGTGTGGACATATGCATGTGTATGAATGAGTGAACACGTGCATCTATGTACTTGTGAATGTGGGCAGTGGGAGTGTGTGTGTGCGTGCATTGGAAGAGATGGAATTCACATTTAGTGAATAAATAAATAATTTGGGCTATGAATCATTCAAATCCTTAAGGATTATTGGCTAATTAGGAGTACAGAAATGTAAATTTGCCTCGTGTCAGATTTAGAGGATCAGAACAATAACATAATTGACTTGTGAACAAATAAAAGGCAGTTGCCCATAGATAATAGGCAATATATAGTTGTTCTTCACATCTGTATCAAAAATATGTACAACACAATGGTATTTATTAATTTATGTATGAATGCTGCAGAAGACAATGGTGCTCACAAATTAAAACATTTATATACATTAATAATGAACTAAGCCAATCATTTATATCCTAACTCAGATTTAACAAGAAATTGTAGATGCATATAACCCCTCACAACATTAATATATCAGGGCTGAATCTAAAACCCACTTAGGTCTGCTGATATTGGTTGTAGTTTTGATTGAGTGCAGCACCAGGATCTAATGGCAAAGTTTCAGGAATGTAGAGCTGAAAGCCTGCTGGCTGTCTAGCTCCAGAGTGTTGTCTTACTTGAGCATGTGCCTTCAGTGGGGAAGGTCAATTCTAGAGTAGCTCCAGGCAATGTGTTCAGACCGACCTTGTTCTTGGTCTTTGTAAATGGCATTGAACATTAGTGTACTTTTGAAATTGATATGTTTACATATGGTGCCACGATTTATCAAACCAAGTCCTGCAGCAATAGCATAAGTGTGGTTGTTTTCATCAACAACCTAAAAGCTATCAAGGACAGAGCACCATAGTAGTTTGCAGGATTCTAGCTTCAAAACACCACATCACTTGCCTTCCAAGGAAAACAAAAACGAATATATTCTATTGATGATAAAGAACTAGAGGTCTTCTTCTTAAGCAGTCCCTGGAGATTAGAAAATATCTCTGGTCAGTGGGTTCCATGGTGGCAGATGAGGCCAATGTGGGAACTGCAGATAGACACAAAATGCTGGAGTAACTCAGTAACAAGCAGCATCTCTGGATAGAAAGAATGGGTGCGATTACGGGTTGAGGCCCTTCTTCAAACTGAACATCAGGAGAGAGGAAATTACAGAAGTGAGGAAGTGTAAGAGATCAAAAGAGTTGCAGATGAAGGAACATGTCGACCATTGTTAGCTTGAAGAAGGTGACAACAAAGCAAACAGAGATATAATGTAATCAGAGGGACAGTCAGACTGGTCGGAGAACTGGGGAGGGGAAGGGATGAGAGAGAGGGAGAGCAAGCCCAAGCGAGATATGAGGTGCTGTTCCTCCAAATTGCACTGGGCCTCACTGCAGACTTCCACCAAGGGGGCAAGCAATGCCTGATAAGATGGGTAGATGGGTAACCACACTATCTTCTGCCTGAGCCTCTGCATGCTTCTAATATGTGTCCTCAACATTCTCAATACTATTCTGAGTGCTTCTGCTCCACTCCTGGACTAGACTTTCTCATGTGTTCATGCAGATATGTCTTTCAGCACATCACGTCCTTAAATCTCTTCCTCTGTCCATTAGGTGACCTCCTCCCATGACAGAGTGCGTAATATTCATGTTTATACTCGACCATCTGAAACTGAAAGGAGCATTGTGAGTGCAACCTCGTCGTTTAGCTTAGTTTGGTTTATTATTGTCATGTGTAATGAGGGGCAGTGAGAAACATTTTGTGGCTTGCTATCCAGTCGGGGAAAAGATTCAACATAATTACAATCAAGCAGCCACAGTGTACAGATGCAGATTAAAGTGTGTAATGTTTAATGCAAGATAAAGTCCAATAAAGTCCAATTAAAGATAGTCCAAAGGTCTCAAATGAGGTAGATGGGAGGTCGGGACTGGATGGAGAGAGGATGGTTCAGTTGCCTCATAACAGCTGGGAAGAAACTGTCCCTAAATCTGGACGTGTGCATTTTTAAACTGTTGTATCTCTTGCCTGATGGGAGAAAGTAGACGACGGACTGACTGGGGTGTGACTGCTCCTTAATTATGCTGCTACCCTTGCCGAGGCAGCGTGAAGTGCAGATGGAGTCAATGGAAGGGGGATACGTTTGTGTGTTGATCTGGGCTACGTCCACAATTCTCTGCAATTTCCTGCAGTGTTGGATGGAGCCGTTCCCAAACCTTGCTGCGATGCATCCTGATAAAATGCTTTCTATGGCGCATCTGTAGAAGTTGGTGAGAGTTTTGGGGGGGACATGCCAAACTTCCTAAGCATTCTAAATAAGTATAGATGTTGGTGTGCTGCCTTATCCTTTGCTTTGATGTAGCTGGCCCAGGATAAATTGTCGGTGATATTTATTGCTAAGAACTTGAAACTTTTAACCCTCTTTAATTTAGTGTCATCAATGTATACTGGTGTGAGTGTGCTACATCACTTCCTGAAGTCGATCATAATCTCATTTGCCCTGCTAACATTGGGGGAGACCTCTTACATAGAGGCCTACCGACAAATCTGACCACTTTAAACTCCCACTCCCCTCCCCCCATACCCACACCCCCAGATAACCAAACTCCCAATTACAGGCATGGTCCACTATGAAATGAATAAATGAATGAATACTTTATTGTCACATGTGACAAATCACATAAAGGACGCCGACCAAGTATGCCTCAGGTCCTCCTTGTCCTCCCCTCCCCACCCCTCTTCATGGTGGTTTTCCCACGCCGGATCCTCCTTTTGGTGCAGTTTATCTTATAAATGGATTAAATAAAAAGTTAGCGTTCTTTATGCTCTGTACTGGAGGTCACACGATCGCATCTTCTACCCGTATATCAATATATATTCTGGTTGAAGGAAATAGTTGAGTACCATTGGGTGCTTGATGGACAGCACTGCTTTGTAGCCACATTGCCTGGTTCTGCACTGTATCACTCTGTGACTATGATTCCATGAAATAGCAGCATATTACTTTCTATATGTCATGACAGTGCAGTGGAGATACTCTGGCATCTGTGGAAATCCAGATTTTTGGAACCACCTACCTTGGGGAGTGGGTGGAAAGGAGTGTAAGCATTGTCCTTTCAGCTCTGGGATCCAAGTATTGAATCCACCCAGACGGGAGCAAATTCTTCCCTGACAGATGTAGATGTCCTGAGTGATATCATCGTTTTTTTAGACTTTCAATGCAACCTCAGGTTCAGCCAGATTGCTCGGGCAGCGCAGAGATTATTCAGCATTGTAATAAACAAAACATAGAGAAAGCTGGTAACACTTAGACAGATCTTGCGGACGGGTTTAAGGTATCAGTCCAATGGCATTTCACCAAAGTTCTGTTGGTCACAAATGGGAAAGTAATGAAGTAATGGAAGGGAAGTGTTAGGGATGGTCCACATGGAAAATAAAGGAGGGATGGATGTAAGAAGGAAAGTTAACAAAAGTTCCCAATGAAACAAAGAGAAGAAAGTGCCCATGAATCAGTCCTTAATGAACTAGAAGAATTATCCAAGTAGGGGACTTGTGTTAGTCAGGAAGAATGAAATCCGCCGATATACCACAAGATAACAACAAAGTTAGGAACTGTGTAGGAAGGAAATGCAGATGATGGTTTACACCAAAGATACACACAAAATGCTGGAGTAACTCAGGAGGACAGGCCGTAACTCTGGAGGAAAGGAATAACTGATGTTCCAGTTTGAGATCCATCTTCATTCTGAGTTGGGGGAGAGGGAAACTAGAGACATTAAAAGGTACAGAACAGATCAGGGCCAACACCAATGACCATGGAAAGGTGGAGCACACAATGGTTGATTGTTGGGTGTGGAAGAGGTGATAATGAAGGGACACAAACGGTGAAACTAGCAAGATGGCTAGGGTGGAGGAGCAACGGAGAGAGAGAGAGAGAGAATGCCAGGGTTACAAAATTAGAGAAATCAATATTCATACCACTGGGTTGTAAGCTGCCCAAGTGAAATATAATGTGCTGTTCCTTCAATTTGCGTGTGACAATAGATAATAGACAATAGACAATAGATGCAGGAGTAGGTCATTCAGCCCTTCGTGCCAGCACCGCCATTCACTGTGATCATGACTGATCGTCCACAATCAGTACCCCGTTCCTGCCTTCTCCCCAAATCCCTTGACTCCTCTATCTTTAAAAGCTCTATCTAAATCTCTCTTTAAAGCATCCAGAGAATCGGCCTCCACTGACTTCTGAGGCAGAGAATTCCACACATTCACAACTCTCTGGGTGAAAAAGACTCCCCCAACATCGGGAACATGTTTCCTGCCTCCAGTGTTCCAATCCCTTAATAATTTTATATGTTTCAATAAGATATCCTCTCATCCTTCTAAACTCCAGTGTATAGTAGCCCAATCGCTCCGTTCTTTCAACATATGACAGCCCCGCCATCCCGGGAATTAACCTTGTGAACCTACGCTGCACTCCCTCAATAGCAAGAATGTCCTTCCTCAAATTTGGAGACCAAAACTGCGCACAATACTCCAGGTGTGGTCTCACTAGGGCCCTGTACAACTGCAGAAGGACCTCTTTGTTCCTATATTCAACTACTCTTGTTATGAAGGCCAACATGCCATTCGCTTTCTTCGCTGCCTGCTGTACCTGCATGCTTACTCTGTGACTGATATACAAGGACACCCAGATCTTGTTGTACTTCCCCTTTTCCTAACCTGCCACCATTCAGATAATAATCTGCCTTCCTGTTCTTGCCACCGAAGTGGATAACCTCACATTTATCCACATTAAACTGCATCTGCCTTGCATCTACCCACTCACTCAACCTGTCCAAGTCACCCTGTGTACTCATAGCCTCCTCCTCACAGTTTACACTGCCACACAGCTTTGTGTCATCTGCAAATCTGCGAATGTTACTTTTAATACCTTCATCTAAATCATTAATGTATATTGTAAATAGCGGCGGTCCCAGCACCAAGCCTTGCGGTACCCGACTAGTGTGGCCTCTGACAGTGGAGGAGGCCCAAGAGAGAAAGGTCAATATAGGAATGGGAAGTGGAGTTAAAATGTTTGGCAACCGGGATTGTATTGCAAACTGTATTGGTTACCATAGCTTTTATTTGGAAAAATTGAATGGAATTCAGGAAAAACGATTCAACATAGAAGTATTTTCAGCCAAGCAGAAGAGGGTGGTGTCAGCTAAACCTGGCTGTAGTGTTTTAGGACTGCAGTTTCTGTGGCTCTGCAGGAAACAAGACAGACAGTTTGTGCGCAGGAAGCTCCCACACACCATCGAACATCTTTGTTTCATGTTACATGGAGTGAGGAATAATCATCGCCCTGGAAAGCAGGCCAACATATCTGGGGAACTTGTCAGCCTTCAGCCTCATTATTTTCAGTGCACCATTTTTCTGGCAATAGAGATTATTTCAAGTTCCTCCCTTCCCATAGCCCCTTGATTACCTACTTTTATTGGAATGTCTTTTTGTATTTTCTACCATACAATGGAAAATAATTACTTGAAACCGCTGCCATTTCTCTCTTTCCAATTCTCAATTCCCCTGTCTCACCCTCTAAAGGATTTATGTTAGCTACTCTATTCCCTTTACTTTTTTTTAAACTTTCTTCCCTCTTTTCTATTTGTTCTTTCTTTCATGACGGCGGCCTCTATTATTAATCTCCAAGCCCGCGGAAATAGGTTCTCTCAATCCATCATTACGCCTTATTATCTCGAAATTTCAGCCAGTCAGCCCAAAACATTATAGATTCAATGAAACATAACCCCAGTTTATGCAGCTACGCCTCAAAATTTAACCCATGGCACATTTTGCACAATTCCATTGCATCCTTCCTACAAGGTGACCTCCAGAGTTTCTCAAAGTATTCCAGACATGGTCTAACCAGACCCAGATATTTTTGTGGCATAACGTCTACTCATTCGTACTCCAGTTACGAGGCATAATGAGGATTCCAATAGCCTTATTATTTTCTGTACCTGTGTCTGACATTTTAATGATCATTGCATGTGACCCCTTCAGGTCTCCTTGAACCTCTCCTGCTTCCATTCAAAATGAAGACTTGGGTTTTCCAGAAAAGATTCACAGCATATGTATGATTCATGTTTTAAATTTCAAATATTTATCTCTCAAAGAAAATCAGAGAGCTGGCTATAATTAATCTCCGAATATCTCTGCGGTCTCCCAAGCTGCAGGATAGAGTAGCAATGTTACAAAATTTTGAGATTTAAAAAATCAAGTCTGCAATTTATCCAATCAGATAAAGCATAACAAGAAGTTTAATTTGATACCTAATTCACTTTCATATCTCAAGTAATAAAACAGTTTTGGCTATTTTCATACTCGGAAATTAGCATCTTGTTCCCTATTGATTTTCTATGGACATAACAAAAAATCTGTGATCGTGGACAGTCAAAAGCCCATAACCTTCTTAAAAAATTAAGAGAACTGAAAGAAATTTTCAGTTATCATAGATTGAAGCATTCTGAAACAAATATAAAATAATCTTACTTGGATGACCTGAAATTAAAGCATATAATTAGTTAGTTACCCAATTGTAGCTAATTTCAAACTTCAATTACTATATCTAAACATCTATCCATTTCTTAATAAATGATTAACATTTTTAAATAGCCCAAGTGTCCAAATAATATTTACAAATAATTCACAATAAAACATGATTTTTAAATCTCATTTACATCAATTTATAGGCCAAATGAAAGGAATTTAGTGTTCAATTGCTGTAAATTAAAGTCAACTTAAATCGGCTTTCTAATGGGTTCCTGTGGAACGCGCTGGTTTAGAACGTTCACATTGCGCTGGATTTGTGCCCTCAAGTGCCCAGAAAAATACTGCGGGATATAAAGAGCCCAAAATGAACTACTCGCTAGAGAAAACTTTATATACAGGGTTATATACAAGCCCCATTTAATGTAAAAATAAGGTACATACCTTTAATTGTTTGCTTTATAAAACCCTGGGGCTGCGAGAGGTTGCGGGTTGAGAGAGTGATTTTTAAACTACTATAACTATTATACAAGGCCATAAAAACTAATAATACCTTTTGCGACGGGGTCTTTCAGCGATTTTCCGTTAATGATTTACTAGGCTGAACATTTTCGATTTCAACAGCCTAGTGGA
Organism: Leucoraja erinaceus; assembly: GCF_028641065.1. Lineage (NCBI taxonomy): Eukaryota > Metazoa > Chordata > Chondrichthyes > Rajiformes > Rajidae > Leucoraja > Leucoraja erinaceus. Next base: position 12,342,177 of record NC_073391.1, on the reverse strand, counting down.
AATCGCGTTTAAAACCCGCCCCCTCTAAACAGCGCCAAAATCGCGCACACGGGGTAGGGCAGATGCTCAGCCACGATTCAGGTAGGTTTTGTAACATACCTAGATAGAGTAGACAAAAAGTTAAACATTCCACTCAAACTCAAGTAGATGGGGTATTTTTTAAAACAAACATGTAATGAAGCAAAATAATGTATCAAAGGTTCACGGCTTTGAAATACAAAACAAATGCAATTTTAGAATATCCGTGAAATATTAATATTAAAAATGAAGCAAGAATATGGCCTTGTTTAATGCTGATAATACTCACCATTGACCAGACTTTAGACACAAAATGCTGAAGTAACTCAGCGGGCCAGACAATATCTTTGGAGAAAAGGAATAGGTGACATTTTGGGTCGAGACCCTTCTTCAGGCAAAACCAATCTCCTATGGTTCCAACTCTCCAGTTACCTGAAGGGCCTGTCCCACTTGGACAAACTAATCCACGAGTTTAGAAGACCCTAGACAAGTTGAAAAAAATGGCAAGGTCGTTTTGACTCGCCGAAGTAAAAGACCTCTTACGACCTCCTACGACTATGTCTACGAACTCCTACGACCCCCCCTCGACCTCAGTCTTCCACACCTAAGACCAACTGCGACTACCTACGAGGAGAAAATGATCACATGATAAAATTATGTCATGTTTGCATTTTTTTCCTCGGGCCAGTTACCGACCAGCGACTATCTACGACTATCTACGACTACCATCACGACCTACTACGACTTACCTACGACCTACCTACAAGTAAAAAGTGTTAATTTTTTCCATGCCAACCTTTTTTTTACTCGTGGACATTTTTTATCAGGCTGGAAAAAACGCTGCAACCTACTTGAGGCCACGAATACGCGGAGACCACTCACAAGCATGAGGAAGAGTTACAAAGACCTCCTACGACCTCCTACGACCTCCTACGACCTCGTGACGACCATGCTGCAGGCATGAGCCAAGGGCAAACTCGGCAGAGGTCGCCAATTAGGTCGTGAAAGTGAGACAGGGATGTAAGGCTTCTCCAGGCTTTGGTTGGTTAAAATTTCCAGTCCTGACTCCTTCAGCCACATAATGCTACATTGATAATTAGGTTGGTTGGTTGGTGTCATTCTGGAAGTTTGATTGGGGAACTTCCCAGGATATTCACTTGTGAAACAGTTTCAGGGTCAGTCTCAAATGGGATGACATTAGTCTCCACTTCGTTTGGAAAATCACTCAATATATTAGACCAGTCTTGTCCAGGGAGCAACCATCAGCTGTTTTAATCATGCATCACTGGATTTGGAAGCCAAGTAAAGTTATGTATATAACAATCATTGTTTGGGTTCTCTCCTCCACATGACACTAAATGCTTCCTTCTCTGCTATCATCAATCTTACCTATGACATCTCCAAAGCCCAAATGTCAACCTCCTACAAACCAATCCCCTATGGTTCCAACTCTCCAGTTACCTAAAGCTTCAACATCATATTAGCTCTGATATTACCCTGCCGTGACCCATTCTCAATAACCTATCACCAGGCCCTGCTCCTTGACAACTTACCAGATCTTCACCATCCACCTTTGCCTGCATATTTTAACTGACTGGCACCCTCAACAGCCTCCTCATCTCAGCACTAACCTTTTGAGTTAGACTCCTCACTACAGCCCCAGTCTTTCCAACAGACACAATCCCTTCATTGTTACCACCCCACTACTCTAGCCACCTTGCATGTTCAGCAATCCAGCTCAAGGCCTTAGCCTTCAGTTTAAGGCCACCTAAACCCCAGGACTGGCCTCAGTTTCTGATAGTGCCTTTTCAATGACAAAATGTGCAGCTTCACACCTGCTACGATGACCATTATACACTTAGAGCACTCAGAAAAGGTAAAGGGTACCACATTTGCTCAATCAGTACCATGTTCAAAAATCAGAGTCAAATCAGAGACATTGCCTAAACAGATAATTGAGATTAGGCTGGTACTTATGAACAGAATTTATGGAGTGCAACATGGTTGGAGGTTGCACCAGTCTGAGACATTGACTGCCTCCTGATAATAGATTATCGATGCAACATGGAAACAGGCCCTTCGGACCCAATGAGTCCAAGCTAACCATCGGTCATCCATTTACTAAGGCCAATTAGCCTATAAACCCACATGTCTTTAGGATGTGAGAGAAAGCCAGAGCACCCAGAGGAAACCCATTAGGCCACAGGGAGAACGTACGAGCTCCACACAGACAGCACTTGAGCTCAGGATTAAACCTGCGTCTTTGGCGCTAAGAGGCAGCAGTTCTACGAGCTGCACAATTGTCCCACCCTATGTGCCGCCCTTCTCTAAGTTAAGATGTTATTGCAACTAAATATAATATTGTCCATTCACTGCTCTTGATAGGTAACACCTAAAACTGATTGACTAGTCAATCGTTCTAGTGGCTGACTACATGGTATCTGACAAATATTTGCTATTATGCAACTCTTCAAAAAATAATACAGAGAGAATTGCTGTGAGTTTAAGTGAGTATATAAATTTGTCTTTACTATTATTACAACAGCAATATAATGCATGTTTTTATGTTAGACAATAAGAAATGAATCCCCATGTTTGGATCTGATTATTATATTTCTATTTGTAAATCCAACCTCATAATTCACTCTCTGATTGCCTAAATTTAAGGAGAATCGATTTTACATGCAAGATTAGATTACTGTTAAACAAAAAAAAAGGATTTCTCTTCAAATCTTTATATCCTAAGCAATGTTAAGAGTGTGGGAAATTTAAATAGTACGAAGTTTTCCTACAATTTATAATTTGTACACCGTGCACAATCAGGGAGCTCAGTCAAGGAGCAAAGCTCAGAACTGTCAAAGCATTTGTTTATATTTAGTTCAAGTTCAAGTTCACATGTATTGCCACATTTATTATGTTTATGATCAGAGATACAGCACGGAAACAAGTCCTTCGGCCCAATGAGTCCACTCCAACCATCGGCCACTGGTTCACACTAGGTCTATATCATTCCACTCTCTCATCAACTCTCGACATGCTAGGGGCAATTTTATAGAAGCTAATTTATCTGTAACCCACACGTCTTGGGATGTGAGAGGAAACCAGAGCTCCTGGTGGAAACCCATGGAGAATGTAGTATAACCCACAGGGAGAATGTAGTATAAACTCTACATAGACAGCACCTGAGGTCAGGATCAAATCCAAGTCTCTCATGCTGTGAGACAACAGGTCTACCAACTGCGTTACTGTGCAGCCCAAAGTAAACATTTGATGGCATAATTAATTATTTATCTATCTTCCACTTTTAGATTACAAAAGGTTTGATAAGGAGATCTTCAGCAAGAGATAGACACAAAAAGCTGGAGTAACTCAATGGGATGGGCAAGCGTTTTCAGAAATTATTGGCACGACCTTTCCTGCTTTCTGTTCCTGACTATTAACATGCGAACACACATACTCAAGTTGCTTTGGGTAATTGCAGTTCTTTTCCCATTAATATCCGATAACAAGGAAAAATTCCAGGAGTTCCATGCGCCAAGTGAAAGTGATCTGTGCTGATTTATTTATTTATTTATTTACTACTTGCATCTCTTCAGTGGGAGATGAGCACGGACTGCAACCACGCTGTGGGAGAAAGTGGGAATAATCATCCACTCGTAATGGCCATCTGGAGGAACCCTTATTCTGTCCCCAGCTGTTTAACTATTGTGTTTTTGCCCACGATTTTTTGACCATTTGGGCGAACTCCCTTCTTGATATTAATTTCAAGGCCAGTCCTGCTCTAAAATTTCTTTACCGTCTTGAGGATCAAATTTCTTGATCATGGTGAGATAGTGGAGTCTAAAGCCGATAGATCGAGGCACACGGAATAATTCCTAGCCATCTGCAACTTGTAAACAAATTAACAAGGGTCGGACTACTTGATTGCGATCATCAAGGAAACTTCGACCAGAGATAATTGGACAGGAAAAAGAATGTGGAACACAAGTTCTTGGAAGATTCACAAGGGTGAATTGTCATGAAATGTATCAACTTTGGCCCTGTACTCAGTTGCTGCATAAAATGATTTGGCATGTTTGGTTGTTTAATTGGTATTCACCAGGCACTGAGATAATCAGCAGATGGATGTTAACAAGGAGATGTATTCACAATGGTAATCTTGGTTCATTTTTATCCACTTCAAACTGAGAAGTGGAGATAGACATTTGGAACATGCAATCTACTTGGCAGATGTTAAAGTCATCATCAGCTACCCCTCAATTCAAGGCTGATGGATGTTAAGGTGGTGGGGATTATAGGCCAGGCGGGGTAGTTTTATGTCTAATGTCAAGGTACAGTAAAACGCTCTTGTTGCATGCCAAACAGTCAGCAGAAAGACTATATGTGATTACAATCAAGCCTCCTACATTGTACAGATACATGATAAAGGGAATAACATTTTGTGCAAGATAAAGTCTAGTAAAGTCTGATTAAAGATAGTCCGAGGGTCTCCGTAGAGATAGATAGTAGGTAGGAACTCGTGTTGAATCCTCAAGAAAGGTC